>NW_010333483.1:0-47883 GCF_000700745.2 Antrostomus carolinensis | reverse complement strand
AGGAATACAATCTGCTTTATAATCCCCACTCAATTACAACAGTTTGGTGGAAATTTCGGAAGAGTAGCGGTAACTAAATAAGAAATGTTGTTTCCTTTTTTTATTATTATTTTTTTTTTTTGCCTGTAAAAAAGGAAAAGAAGATCATCATAAGGAAAATGTAATGTAAGATATCTCCCTTTGCATCTCCTCTGATCTTCTACCTTGTTTTTAAGAGAAGAGAAGGGGAAAGGAAATAGTCCCTTTAGATCTGTTAGCTTCAAAAGAAGAGTGAAAAGGAATGTACTAGCACTGAGAATGGTCTGAACAACAAACAAGGAAAGATGAGTGTAATTATTTTTATTGTTCTTAAGAGGCAAACCTATTGGAACTCCTTCGCTCACACAAAAAACTTAATTTAACATGACCCAGGGGAAATACCAGTTCTTATGCTTATGGGAATCAGGGTCTTTTATACGCACAGTATAGAAATATATCCTTACATATCTTGGACTGTTAGTCTCTTCTGGGGAAGTTGGTAGGGTTTTTTGGTTTTGTTTGTCTTTTTTTTTTCCCCTGCTAAAGCAAAGATGCCCTGAGGTAGGGATTCTGTGAAACACTTCTTCCCCGCACACCAGCAATGTTTAGGAAGAAGTATAAAAAGCCTTTCAGTATGTATAATTTATACATTATGTATACATGTGTGGAACTCTCACACATCAGAGCGTGACTTTGCTCTTACTGGGATTCAAATCTACGTACTTATGTTTCCCACTGGGTAAATCTCCTGAAAAGCCCCAAACATTTGATTTCTCAAAGTTGTATGTGGGAAATTTTTCACAATCTCTTTCTGCCTCTCTCACCTTTAAGCAAAGCACAGTGTCTATACTGCCCTTAGACTGTGCTGACCTTTCAATCTCAAGTGCAGTATCTTTTGTCTTACAATGTAGACAATATTGTATGATGACTGAAAAGATACTTAATTTAGATAACATGAATTTTCTGAGTATGCATTTTTATTAGCTTTGGTCAAAGTAGATTTAGTTGTTTTATCAGTTTTAGGCTGGAGATGAGTAGCCAAACTTCAGACCTCAAAACATTTAGTATTCTTATCTGTTCTTTACTGTCAAAAAATGATAGTTGGAATAAAAAGGACCATATCTACAAAATCCATTGGTATGTTAGAAAAATTTAACAGCAGTTTCTATGAGTGGAATATAGAAAGTGATTATAGGGTTTCCAAATTTCCATGTTACTTCTTTCTTAATTGCAGTTTTGGACTTTGATGAAGATGACAATTCTGTATGATGTAAAATGCCATGGTGGTCTGAATTCTGGAAAAGCATGTTCAATTAAGAATACAAATAAACAGAGGAGACCACATTCTGGTCTTATTTTACACCAGTCCAAATCTGCCTATCTTTACTTAGGTGCAATGGTATAAGCAGCATTATGCAGGCAGTACACTCGGGGAGGAATTAGTAAATTCAGACAAATTTGTTTATTCTCCTTTAAATGTTAGCTGTGTGGCTACGTGGTAAGAAAATACAAATTTTGGAGAAACTGTGTTGCGCCCCAATGGACAACAGGCTGCCACAGAACCCCTTTTTGTAATGAGGAGATCTATGACATCTATACAGTGGCAGATTAATTGGTGCTGTCTTACTTAGGGCTTGGAGCATGGCCTGGTAGGACAGAATTTGGGCATTAACAACAGAATTAGCTGGAGGAGGAGAAGGAGAAAGGGCGGGTGAGAGCAGGAAGCATCAGGATGAGTTGCTGGTCCCTGACCAGCCAAGAGCAGTGAAGAGTTTTGAATGTCCAAATGAGAAGAACCAGAGCTGGAGAGTGGGGAGCTAAGAAAGAAGCGTAGATTAAAATCTTTAGGTGTTACCTTGGACCATAATGTTTTAAATATAATGTTGAGGGAATTGTAAATACGTCAGTGTGTTAGTGTTATGTTCTGGATTTAGTATCTGCGCTTCACTGTGAAGGGATAGATGGAGTGAAATGGCAGAGTACCTGCCTTCCAGAGGAAGATTTTCAAATGTATTTTCCTAAACCAACACAATGCAGTGTTTTCTAATGCCCAGTTATCTGAAAGATGGTACAAGTGGATAATTTTATGAAACCCAATATCAAAAAAAGTTCAGACTGAAGTGGACATTTTTCTGGATGGATTTACAGGGCTGTCTTCTGAGATCTTCCTAAGGTTGGCTTTGCCATGTGGGTTGGCTCTCTACTACTGTCATGAAAGATGACCCTGGGGTCCTAGTAAAAACTGGCCCTGGCTAGAATAAAACAGGCTTTGTTAGATTTTAAGTTCAACCAGCTATCACCAAAAACACTAGCCAGTGAATAAATAACCAAGATGGAGCTTTCAAAAGAAAGTCAGTGCTTTCTTAACTGAGTGATTTTCCAACTTGAGTTACTAGAAATTCTGTAAGCGTTGTGTTTGTTTTCCATTTTCTCTCTTGTGTTATTTGGTGTGTTTGATTCTCTTTATTTACTGTGGTCTCAATGTGTGTGTATATCACAGGATGTCTTAGTTTTATTTTCAAGTTGTGCAATAAATAATTCATTTTAAATACAACTGGATGATAGGTGCTACAAATAAATTGAATTCGAGTAATTTTAGTAATTGTGGGCCACAGAAAGAGTGGAAAAAAAAGGAAGCATATTTTTGTGTTTTACTATGTTCTCTGAAAGGAGCAGAAGCATAATTTCTATTATTAATAATCTAATGTACTTGCATTGATTTTCTTTTTAATAGAAAATGAAAGTAAAAGCAATTCAAAACCTATAATAAAGTTAGGAAAAAAAGGGAAAATTGTGAAAGATTCCTTAGACTGATTGCATAGTGTAGAAGCGCTGAGCGTATAGTTATTCACTGGCCAAAGTAAATTTGAAGCATTAAAAAATCATAGTATTTTGTCTTTCTAGCCAGGCAGAGTGTGAACCACTTGCAAGAAGAAAACACTTGTATTAAAATGAAAATAATGCTAGACATTAATGTATCAATCCTGCCTTCTGCATTCAGTGTGTGGGCAGGAGGAGGAATGGGCTTTATAGCAATGTATTCCTCTCCTTCCCTTTAAACAGTGGGCAGTGTTGGTTCTCAGGTGGGGAAGAATTAAAACATCAAGTCACATAGCTTGGCAAAATTGACATGTACAGCTCAGTTCTTTCAGTGATTCAAATCATATATTCCCAGCCTAATAATTGATAACCTCATCCGTTAAGTATCAAAGAAGAATTGTGCTCTAAGGAGTTATTTTAAGATGGAACAGAGGTGGGTCCAGTTTAAGGCATTCAATGGCAGAGGTCAGCCTGTGCTTATTTGCTGGTTTGACTGCCGCCCTGGCTGTGTGTCATCCCTTTCAGGCAAACTGCTCTGTTCCTTCCTCACTCCCTGGTGTTGGCCAAGAGGCTCTGAGCCATGGAGAGAGAATGTTGTTGGGAGGATGTGCACCTCTGGGACACAGACTTTCTGTACTGACCTCTTAATCCCTTTCTGCCTGGTGAATGCTGATGGCACGTAGCTGCTGGGGAGCTCAATGGTTGGGTCAGACATGTGCATCCAGGGATGATTGTTCTGGTGGGTGCATGGCTGTGGCTGCGCTGGAGGTGACCACCCACCATGCTGGCCCCGGAAAGCTGCAACTGGGACTCCTCTTCTGAGGCTCTTGTACTATTAACCTGTCTTTTCTGCGCATGAATATGTCTTAGTGTGGGAAGGCTGCAGAGAGAAACCAACCCAAAGAACAGCTGAACCATGGACCTGTAACTTGAGAAGGATCTTCAGAGTTGTGCGTGCTTTTTTGTCTTCCCTTCTAATTCTATCCCAGACTTCTCCCCTTTCCCCTGTTACAGTCTCTTCTCCATGCTAATGCTCTGTACCCAACTTTTCTACCCAATTCTTCCCTGACCCCTTTTCATGCAAATCATTTCAGTTGCTTTCCTTTATCTTTTCAGTTGATATTTACCACCTTTATTGCTTCCCAACTGCATCTCAGGCTCCTCTTGGTTGTTTACAGAGCATGTTGGTTGGGGTCTGTGTTTATTCAGCGCTCTGTTTGCTCGGTGGCATTTGTTAGCCCTTTAGCACTACTGTCAATATCATTAATAATTACAAAATGGGAAACTGGTGATCTCGGAGCCCGTTTCCATGCTTGCACAACTAGTTGTTCCAGCTCTTGCTCAGTTATTTTGACTAGATTTGTGTCTGCGATGTCCTTCCTAGCATCATTTGTTCTTTTCCTCAGACTAATTTTTAATGGTTATCTTATGGTTTGCTTCTGTAAGTCAAGACTTCGGACACATTTCATTGCAGGGAGTGCTGCTGCATCCAAGAGGGCTGTCGCAGTGATGAAGTTAAGTGTATATTTATGTCCTTATAGAGTCAACACCTTAGACTTAAACCTGAGTCTCAACAGAGCCTTTTCTTATGTCTTCTATTATCTTCTGGTCTCCTATAATTAGGGGTTGTGTTAAGATGCCAAAAATAGCATATATGCTGCACCTGGGATTTTGAATAAACTCTTTTAAGTATAAAGGAGCATCAATATATAAAATATATTGTGTCATTGTGATTTATGAGACTGTACTTATAGTCAGCAAGTCTGGATCCTTAAAGTTTTCTTTTTTTTTTTTTTTCCTAACGTATTATCCCTGAACTCCTTTTTCACTTATCATTACTGATACGTGTAAGAAATAATACGTTATCTTGTTATACTGAGGGGTAATAAGAATAATTATGCAACACAAAATGAGAATTTTTGTGAACAATGAAAAGGTAAACAGCTACATTAAAATAATTCCCTTTGACTTTGCATACTGGCTTTGATTTTTCACACATTCATAGAATTTTAAGCCAGAGAAGATTATTACATCATTGTGTCTACACCTCTTGGGCATTAGACCTTTTGTCTAGCCTCATAGGTCGTCCTGTTGTTCCTGTACTAAATCCAGCCATTTGTTTTACATCACTGCATAGCTTCAGTTTTAGTGTTTACCCTGAGAGTACCTTCCTGGAATTATCAGTCATTGTTTTCAGATGTTGTAATGACATTTAATTCCAGAGTTTTGAAACCACTAATTTAGGTTTTCCAAATTGAAGTGCCATGGTGCAATATAGTATTACTGGTTTGTAGTTGATGTTCTTGCTCTTCAGCTTTTTACCCTTTGGAAACTGTTGAAATGCATTTCTAAAGGAGAATTGATTATAACTTTGGTAAATGAATATGATTACCAAGACTGTCTGTAATTGGATTTTTACTTAAGAGGAACTATATTTATGTTATCTTTCCTTATTGGAGGCAATACTGTGCCTATAATATTTCTTTCTCAATATACTCCTTTTGTTAGAACCATCTGTAGTGCTCTTGAGTCAGGCACGTGCCTCCTGAGAGCACTTGAGTTACCCCAGTTTGATGCTGACACACTTTGTTGGTGGTGATGTAACGTCATCTAAGGACACATTCAGCGCCTCTGCAATTTGGCAGCATACAAACATTTGATTTCACCATGTAAAAGTTTATAGAAGTGTCTGCTATTTACTCTTAATTTAAATGTAGTTAAAGAATATAGCTTCCATATGCTTCTGTGTGCCATATGCTAAGATGATGGCAAACAAACATACGCTTGTGGGTGTAAATATAAAAGCAGAAGACAGAGACTGTCGTACTGTGAATATCCCATTACCAGTCCTTGCTCAGTATCCCGACAGGACCCCGTACCAGCAGAAAGGGAAATTTCCTCGCCAAGCTGTACACTTAACACTTGACTACGCCTTGAAGCAAAGTGGTTGCATCTGCAGCTATTTTCTTTGCTCACATTCATCGCTAACTTTTGTTGGCACCTTAGTGGGTGTATCCACACTGTCTGTTAAACACTTCCAACCTTTCACTGAAAAAAAGGTATTTTCTTTCAGCATTTGAGACCTGGTTACCTTTCAGTGTAATTCTGGATCTTGTTTTAGTGTTATGAGAGAGGGTATATATTTTTTTTTTTTGGTGTAGCAGCCATTGTTTTATATCAACAAAACTGCATTAAACTGTCATCCTGCAGCTTGGCCCCAAGTGTTTAATTCAGGTTTGGTGGCATTGACTTGTGGTAATAAGAAGGACTAGTGGGAGTTCAAAAGGAAATCCTGCATTTCCCCTCTTCATGAGAATCAATATTATAATTCAAAACCCTTTATCTGGCAGTGTCCTGTTATTAGCTGTTTCTATTCATATGTTTGTGTCCATTTTAAATGCTGCAGAGATGGTAGAAATCACACATTATGTCTGGGAGGGATTTATTGTTACTATGTGATTTTTTTTTTTTCTCGCTGTGTAGGTCTGCAAATGGCCTGCATTTGCCCCCCGGTGATATCCCACTTTAAAAAAAAAATGAGATGTTCACATAGCAGAAATGGCTTTGCGGTATGAGTTTGTTTAAAACCATTGTAACAGAACTGAGGATTATAGGGAAATATTTTTTTATGCAACATAAACCACACATAAGCCAAACCAATCACTAGTTTGAAACCACCGAGGATAAATAATTTTACTAACTTACCTGAAGGTCCACTGCAAACATATTTATCTCATTCTGTTTCCAGAAATGCCTGTATTTGAAAATATTTTTTATCTTAAAAGTTAAAGCTGGCTTAACTGGGAAGTAAGTTTGCAGGAGGCAGAAATGAGGTGACTAGTTCCTGAATGAACCACTGGAGTGGATCCATCAGTTCTGCTGCTTCCTGTCTGGCCCTTCTCAATCCATTAAAATGCCCTAATGGCCATTTGGTTTATTATTCATTTATTTTAGCAATTCATGCTGCTCACCTCAAGCATAGTTGTAAGCATGTAGCAGAAATCCTGCCATTTCTTATGAATGACATGCTGTAAACATCAGGCCCATTAAGCTCAGGCTTTTGAAGATAATTCAGTTTATACTGAAGATCATGGGTTGGCATCACCTTTGAAGATGTTTGCAGGCTCTTGAGTGGAGATGAATTGCTTCCTAAGATGACTGAAATGCACCGTACTGCTTAGGACAATCTGAGAAGGTGTGGGGTTTTGGTGGGTAAGGGTACCAGATGTTTGTGGCTGGCATTTTATTTTGTGCATGTAAAACAAGAAGTGCCTGCTCTCCCAGTAAAGTGACGCAGCTGCCACTTGGGTCACCAAAGAGGTGCTCATCTGAGCCCACCAGCTTGCTAATAACACCATTGGCATTGGTAAGTGCAAAGCTCCAGGAGAGAGGGAAGCAAGTGGAATATTTTCTCTTTAGGTCTCAAAATCCTGACAAGAAAAGGTTGCACATTGTCTGTCAAATCAGGCACTGTTTACGTCAGCAGGTATTGTGCATGTGTTTGTGGGACAGGTGTGGACAGTGTTAAGATCTTAATGAATTATTGTCTATTGTAATGATTTGATTGTGATTGTTGGTAAACTTGCAGGTACTAAAAGGAAGGACAGCAGTGGGATCTCATGTTTACCTGTGTATCATGACACATCACTTGCTGTCACTACCTACTGGCTATGTCTATAGGTGGATGGGCCACCTTTACTTAACTTGGAACAGGAAGATGTATTCTGTACGTACTCGATAAATAGTAGTATTTTAGGCACCAAAAAAAGCTTTTTGGATTCCTTGCTCTTTGTCTTCTGCCTTTTCTCCTTGCTGACACTGAAGCTTTGTTGCTCTGTCAGGAATGACCAGATTGAGTTACCAGGATCTTGCAGTTTTAAAAATTTCTGAAGTAGAGGAGAGAAGCAATTCCCTATTTTCAACCACTTGCCTGTCCCTCATCACCTCACAGGAGATCCTCCATCTCTCCTCCTTTTAGTCTTGTGTCTCTTACTACACTATCTGTTATATTTTCTTCTTTTCAACTCCTTATCTCCATGCTTATACATGCATAATCCACTATATTATTTGTTGTTTTAATTTAACTTTCCTCTACCTATGTTTACTATTGCCACTAATTTCCTTAAGCGCCATATCTCTTGTCAAATATTTGCCTTGATCTCATATGTCCTTATATATCCATCGCTTCTAGCATCTAAATAGGCTCAGCAAACTCACTAAATTATTTGTATGCTTAGAATTAAGGATATCTGTGCAGAAGATCGGGCCATTAGATAATAACTCATTGCAGCGTGGAGCGTCTGGTTTAACATTGATAGTTAGAAGTTCCATCACTTGTTTTGCCATTAATAAATGTCAGGAATGAATTGTGGTCTTCTGTCAGATAGTAGTAAACATTGCAACGTGATGGTTTATTGTGTGGTTGCAAATATTGCTTCATGGGGCTGGCAGCCTGGGGTATTGTTCACTTGCCTGCAGACGCTAGCGGTCGTAGGGATGCTGAGGAGATGGTTTGCATGCACTTGGCTGTGCTTCACGTGGACACGTTTGTGTTGCCGCATCATTGGTGTCCTTGCTGAAGGTAATGAGGCTACACAGACCTTGGGCATCCAAGTCTATTACTTGTTTAACCTTCCTGAAGAGGGCAATTACCCCGCTTTCCTGTACAGAGTGGTGACCTCTGTCCTCACGCTCTCGTAATTGAGAAGGGGAATGTCTCTGAGTTTCTGACTCCTGGAGTTGAGAGATAGGAAGGGTCACAAGGATTGGAAGTCAAAAGCAAGGATCAGCAATTTAGAGGTAGTTATTAATATGCTGATTTACTGTCACTTGAGTCTAAAGAGACTTTTAACAATTGCTTGCCTTTTGCACGTTCTTCAAAATGCTGATTTTTTTTTTTCCTTAGAAATCTAATTACATTTTAATAAGATTTTTTTTTTATTATTATTTCCAGGTGGTTGCCAACCCATCCCTTTGTCCCATACAGCACTGTAGTTAAAAACCAAAAATCATGTGTATTTATTGAAAAGTTACACCCCAGTAAATCCTTTTAAAATACAGCGAGTTATTTTCCCCTTTTTCTTTATGCACTCCTAGTTACATTAAGTGCTGGTAACAGGAAAAAATATGTGCAGCCTCAAAAACTGGAATTATTTAGGAATCTCCATAAAATAATAGCACAGATTGTTAAAATTAAATAATAAAGTCTGGATTAAATAATTTCATCTTCTGTAACTTCATGCTACAATGTGTGGACTTGCCTGAAATCAGACAGTCTGATGTGACGAAACTCTTGGGGCCAGATTCAATTCCTAACTCTGTCCCTGACTTTATTACTTCAATCAGGTCACGACCTGTCTTTGCTTTGGTTAACCTACAATGTGGACTATAAATAGTCTATAAGCTTGGAGATTTTGTGAGAATTAATTATTATTAATGAAATGTAAGACACCATGATGTGCAGGCTATTTTTATTTGTTATAATTACTTACTATTAATTCACTGAAACTTTAGCAAGTGTTTTTATAGGCTTCCTGTGACTCAGTTTTATACATAAATAATTTTGTTCTCCATCATGGCTATACAGTACCATTATCCACCCTGAAAAATTAATCATTACAGTCCAAAAAAAGATAGGGGTGTTGGAGGAAAAGGACATTGACCTACATTAAAACTGTGGGGAAATCAGTGCATCTAAATCCTGGGCTGTGCTCTTGCAAACCCTGTTTGACTCTTGCCTGGTCCCAAAGGCATTGACCTCCAAATTCAGAGACCACAGCCCCAGCCTGGCCCTGTGCCTGTTGTTTCTTAATTGCCATGGCTCAGTCTTGGAGACCTGGTAAAGCTTTGGGCAGAGGACCGGAGAAATGCATCGCATCTGAAGGTGGGCTGCAGCCTTGAGAGCGCTGTGTCTGAAGGTAAAGCTCAGAATCACAGAAATGTCTAGATTGGAAAAGACCTTTAAGCTCATCGAGTCCAACCATGAACCCAACACTGACACGTCCCCAACTAACCCATGTCCCTGAGCACTATGTCTACATGACTCTTCAATCCCTCCAGGGATGGGGATTCCACCACTGCCCTGGGCAACCCCTTCCAATGACTGATGAACTTGGTACGTGCCCAGGGCTCTGCCTCTGCCCATGTGCGAAGGTTGGATGCAGCTCGGCAGTGACACTGTCCTCAGCTGAGACCTACAGAGCAGTTGTTTTTGTGGTTTTGCTGTTAATGGATCCATTCAGTAGTGCTTTTATAGCAGGCTATTGTGCACGGTAAAAGCAGACTTCTAGTAAAGTACAATAGCTGCAGTTCCTTTCTATGGTGGCCGCAGGCTGAACGCTCGGGTCCTTCCTCCTAAACATCTCCATTTATGTAAGAGATTCAGAGGTTCAGATGGCCAGAGAGGGAGGGAGCACAACATTTAGGGAACTCAGTTTGAAGGGTGTAGTCCTGGTGCTTACCACTTGCAGTGAGAAACATCGAGCTGTAGCACCTGCTGCTCAGACAGAGCAGAGGTGACCACTCTGCGTGGGAAAGCTGCTCAGACAGTTGTTCTCTTCACCTGAAATATGGAAAAGGTGGCAGTTTTGGAGAAGAAAGCTTGCTTTTATGTTTTTAAATTTTGTTTTTCTGTTTTGAAGCAGTTTCAGTTCCATGGGTAGCATGTGCATCACAGCTTGGGATTCCTGACCTCGACCGATTATGTTTTATGGCACATAGCCACAGTATTATATCTTATTTTTGTTTGGTTGTACAATGCATCATTGGTTAAACTGTTGCCCCAACCCTTAAAATGACTGCCTCCTTGAGAATATTGAATTTACATCGTCATTTAGATAACACACTGCTCAAATAAGAATGTGTCTTTATGGTTTCGTGAAGCTTCTAGCCCATCTTTGAGTGACGTGTGAATAATGACCTAAAAATAAATCAGCTTTATCCTATTAACCCAAGAGAATGAATCTTGCACAGAACACAAGTACTGACTGCGTAGAGTATAATACAATATATTTAAGAATATAAAGATTTCTGTGCCATTACTTTTCAGCTGTTACGTGCCTGTCAGAGCATGAGGACTCTGCCGAGGTCGGAGACTGCCTGCGGTGGGCAGGAGCTATGCCGTCTCTTGTCCAGGAGTGTCTCGTTCCCTGCAAAGATGACTGCACCTTCACCCCCTGGTCTAAATTTACAGCGTGCTCGTTTGACTGTGAATCAACTAGAAGTAGGAGACGGTCACTCACAGGTATAATCTTTTATAATATTTATCTGGTGGTGGTACTTGTGAATAACGCCTCTCAGATGCTGGTGGACTGATGTTGGGGTTTTGGGAAATCCAGACAGAATAGTGATCATCCTTAATTAATTTTTGATCTTATATTGATCATTGCCTGCTTTATGCACACAGATTTTGGTATGAAAACAGTGCAGAAAAACTTGGTGGTGGAAAGCCATTTTTAAACATAAACCAAATAAAACGGTGACTATGCATTGTGCAAGTTTATCTGACCTATTAATCTGGGAAGCGTGCGGCAAATGTGTACACAAGAATAAAAATCCGTGTGATTTTCTGGTTAAGACTGTTGAAATCTGGGTTTAAAAATGGGAGTTTTGTGCTCAGCAGTATCTAGTAGTTTGACAGCGCAAATAAATACCATGAATAAAGAAAAAACAGTATCATTAAAACAGTTTTATTTGGTCTTTTATATGTATTCATTAAACACTCTAGTTCAAACCATTTCACAGAGCAGTCTCCCATACTTGCTGTCATGATTTGTTATTATGTTATTTGAATGCTGACCAAACTGAAAAGCTTTAAAACTCTATAAGATTAATAGTTTAGAATGGCTTGTTTTGTTAGGAGTTGTCTTCCCCCCACATACGTAGCTAAATCAAATCAAAATGAATTACAGTGTTTTCAGAAGGTTTACAAGAAATTTACTGTTATTGTTATCCTGAACACTCACATTTTTTCATATTTCTGTGTTGTGTTTGAGAGCTATGGCGTAGCTGGCTTGAGTTTGCTCTGTTAATAGAGGTGAAACTTCAAAGACTTGTACTATGGAGTGAAATACTAACATTGCTGTTAAAATATCTGCTGTGATAATGCCTGGGAACCTAATGACAGCAAAGTATGGTGGCTACCACTGCTCCTTTCTTCTAGGCTCACTTGTACCTGCCGCACAGCTATCTTGTTATTCAGTTTGTTACCACTGGAATGATCCAAGTTTTTAGTAACTAACAATTACAGTATACAGACATAATGGCTTCAAGCTGTCGTTTGCCAGTATGGCTCATTAAAGGATAAAGATTTCTCTTTTACGTAAAAATCATTATTATACAATGCTCTGTTGTTTCTGCCAAAGAGCGTATTCTAAAACGTTCTCTATATCAATGCCTGTGTGTTCATGGTAGTAGAAATCCTCTATCCCTATCAGAATAAAAGGTGCCTGATCTTATGCAAAATGTGTGAGAATTAAATTAATACTTACTTTAAATCTAAATTTTCTTTATGAACATCCGTGCAAGTTACAAAGGAGCATGGTCCTGCCCATCCCCTTTCTTACATCAGACATAAATCCATTCAAGTAAGTGGACCAAAAATAGTTTCTTATATTCAGCAGTCTCTCCCATATGACCTTGCTGGGTTTTCTTCTTCCCTCTGGGAAGGAGCCCGTGGTCTCTGCCTGCTCCCAGCAAAGGTGTCCTGAAAAGCAAGGGGTGACCATACAGTGGGTGTCCCTGGAGATGCTGGGGTGGGGACAGCAGAACACCATAGGTAGAAGCGAGGGAGGACCAAATCAGACATTGATTTTGAACTGTGGTTAAACATTTCAGAAAGGGAAGTCAATGAGATAAGTGCTGACCTGTCTGTGTGTGGTGGTTTTAGCCTGGCTGGCAGCCAAACACCAAACAGCCACTCGCTCACCCTCCCCACCCAAGAGATGGGGGAGAGGGTCAGAAGGGTAACAGTGAGAGAACTCATGAGTGGAGATAAAAACAATTTAATAATTGAATTAAAATAATAATGACAATAATGAAGATAATAGTAATAGTGGAATATACAAATGAGTGATGCACAGGGCAGTTACTCACCACCCACCGACTGGTGCCCAGCCTCTTCCCAGCTTGCAATCCTGGAGCAGAGATAATCCTGAAACCACAATCCCCGAAGAGAGAGAGAGCCTAAGAGATTCACAAGAGATCCCCAGCTTTCTGGTCAACCCTCATTAATATACTGAACATGACGTTATATGATATGGAATATCCCATTGGCGTATCCAAATGCCTGTTTGGGTCTATTAATTTTACTGTTCTCCCCCTCAGTTTCTTCTGTACCCGCAGACTGGCAAAACATGGGAAATTGGAATGTCCTTGATTTCTTAGCAACAATTAAAAACATCAGTATATTATCAACATTCTTAGAACAAATCCCATACTGAAACCAAAACAATAGCGCTATTCTAGCTCCTAAGAATAAAATTAGCCCTATCCCAGCAAAACCAGGACATTTTGCATAAAGTTTCATGAGGATTGGAGCTGGCAAAAAGTCTTGAAAAAATCTCATCCATGTGAATGCGGTCCAAAGACTGAAGAAAGGCACTGTTGGGCAGTCCTGCATGCTGTTAGGACTCCTTTATCCATTTGTATTTCACCTCTCTCTAAGCGTGCATGAGTTATACCTCCTTGTTCATCACTCTGCGTGTCTTCGCTCGAGTGAATGCTTCAGTAAGAATTCATTAACAATGTCATTTAGTGGGAATCTGCTAATTGTTTGCTAACTATTTGCTTGCCTCCCACTCAGTTTCTAATAGTATTATTCATTTCACTTTGTAAGTAATCATAGACTCTACATATAAAATTAGTCATTACTTAAGAAGCAAAAGACTTATTACAGAACATATCAAAACTCAGAGTCACTGTAATGAAAACAGGGTTTTTTAGGTATGTCTTCAGTTATTAATACAGTCATTTAGTTCACTGTACTATGGCTGCAATGCATTTTCTGTAGAAAGGTGTATGTTTTTAATGATTCCTATAATTTTTATGACTAGCATATATTACCTGATAATATTTAATGTATAACATTTGTTAGTGTTCAGAAATTTAGAAATTTAAAAAAGAGAGTACTATTTCATAGAAGGATTTATGTCCTTGAAAATTTTTGCAGTGGTATTTTTAATATTAATTGCTAAAGCAGTGTGTGAAGATGATAAAAATAGCACCATCGCTAATTCTAAAACTACTTCTTTGTGAAGAGTATGGCATGAATGTAATTTTTGCCCTAAAAATGGGGTTTTCATAGCAACTTCATTAGAAAGGCAAGATTCCTACAAAACACATGGCAGGCAAGTTGGAAAAAAAAGTATATATGTGTGAGATTATTAGCATCCTTACCTGTGTCTGATGTGCTTCATGTAATAACGGTAAAACACGGGCAAGTCCCAAATTCCCATGTTTACTAACAGAATACAGAGTCTGTGGCTGCTGTCAGCTCATCAAACATAAAATGCTGGAAGTGCCACTGGAGAGCTTCTGCTCTATTTAAAGCCTTTTAAAAGACTTTCATTGAAGTACGTGGAGTTGTACCTCTTACACCTTATCTGAATTTGCTCATAAATATATAGATATTTTTATATATATATATATATAAAATAAAGGCGCCAGCACTATTTGATTTCTTTGTGTTTATTATCCCTTTGTGCCAGCAAACTTACATTTCCCAGAACTCTGCAAATACAATTTTGAAAGAGCTAGGGCTTGAAGGACAGTGATATTAAGGGTCTTGCAATCAGTGCCCTTTTCTGTGAAGGTACATGTTTGCATGCAAACAGGTATTCATGACAGCCAGCTTGTGCTCCTACTGACCTGTGCTGAAATGACTCTGTTCCAGACTAGACAGAGGGTTGCTGACTTACAGAGCTTATTTTTTGGTGTTAGTGTCTTATTTGTGTGCAATACCAAAGAGAAAACATTTCTTTGGGTATCAAAGCTTTAAAAACTTTTTGCAGAAGTATTTTTAGTGCATCCAAGATCCCCAAAGAACATTTTGAGGATGGGATGCAGATGGGGTTTGTTAGTGAAGATGAATTCTCTCCTCCGGTGCAGATGCCGAGTGCAAAGACGTGCTTGAGCTCAGCCAGCATCAAGATTGCTCCACATCATGTTGGCTAACCCATGCCAAGAAAAGGATCGATTTTGATCTTTAGAGGCTGTATGCAGACCTTTGTTCCTTTCAGCAGTTGTAGGGATGCAGGGAGCATGTATTCTCTTCTTTACATTCTCTCTTCTTGTACCAGGGACCTCTTCTCATGCCTAGGAGTCCCCCAGGAACAGGGCATGGAGAGGGGGGTTGCAGAGAGCTGTACCACAGGTTTATTTGAATGCTGCTGCTTCCTGAAGCTGCTGGAAGAGCCTTCTTTTAAAACCTGTTGAAGGAATAGAGCAAAAGAAAACATTAAACCAAATACAACCATTGAAATGTTTTCCAGCCCTCATAATTTACTGAGGATTATCTTTTCTGTTTTCTTCAAAGTACAGTTTGTGTGCCGAGTGCATCTTTAACTAATTTGTAAAGTAGCCTCAAAGAAGAAGTTGTGGCTAATGTAGAGTCCTCTGGAAGTTGTCCTGGCAACCATTGATTGTGAGCAAATAGAGACAAAACAATCAATCTATTTCCATCAGATAATTGGAGAAAAATGATATTATATAAAATTACAAAGCATTTTCTGGATAGACTGTTACTAGAGGAAGACTTTACATTTTGCTCCTTGCCCTACTCATTAAAACAGTATTTCCAAGTTCTCTGGTTGCCCCTGGAGATAAATATGTTGTCCTTGCACTCCAGAGCACTGGCAGCAGCTAATAGATGCTTCGGAAACGTTCCTGGATATTAACATTCAGATTGTCTTGGTTCTAATGTGTTGAATTAATGGAACTATAAATAATACGACGTGTTGTTATCAAAAGTAGCAGATGTTGAGCTAACAAACTCTGATTTCTGTGGTTGGAACAGGGCGAAGCAGAAAGCGAGACAAATGCCAGAATACAGAAGTTTATCCTCAAGTTGAAACAGAGCTGTGCCCCTGTGAGGTATTTACCTCCCAGCCCCATGGCAATTGGTCCGACTGCATTATTGGAGGAGGAACATCTGAGCCGCAGCTGGGAACACGATCCCACAGAGCCGTCAAGGAGTGTGGCGAGGGTGTGCGACTGCGAGCCATTGCCTGTTACGATAAGACCGGCAGACTCGTGGAACCATCTCACTGTAGCAGTTCGGGTAAGGAGATTTTTAAAAGCACACAACACGTGTAAATAGCCCTGATGCTGAGCAGTTATCCACTCAATGGTTCATTTTGGAGCCTATCATAGATGTGTAGCTGTTTATTTGCTCGAGCAGCTTCTACAAGGTTGCTGTGACTGTTGATCATCATTCTTCTAATTTCTTATTGCTCTGAGTACTAAGGTTTTCCTTGGTATAAGGGTCTGCTGACATTTCTATAATGGAAATGAAGTAGAGGAGGGCTAAAGTTGGCTATACTTTCAGAATACCAGAGGTATTTCTTTGATTTGTCTTAAAATCCCATAAAAGTATAAGCTTAGGAGAAAGAGAAGCTGTATTTCAATAAGCATTTTGTTTGAAGATATTTCCTGCTTCAGTTTTTACTTGTTTACGCATTTTTATCCCTTTCCACTAAATTTAGAGGTGTTTCTACATTTTTTTTCAATGAAGGAATAGGGAATTTTTTTAGATGTTTGTATTTAATTATAAAACCCCTGTGATGTCACCTGCTGTTGCTCATGCTGAGTACGTGATATCAGCAGCCAATGGTCTCATCCTTGCAATTCTGTGCCAGTCTCAAGCTCAGATTGACACACAGCATATATTCCAGTGTCACCGCTTGCTGGGCCTCTGGGCTGTGGTTCTGTCCCCTTATATTTCACCTATAATCAAGTAGCCTGTATCAAACAAAAATAAGGTGGAAGTAGAGCGAGCAGGAAATGTCATTCTATCTGGATATTTTCTTCCAATTTCCGTGATTTGTAGTTCATTGCAATCATTACGCTAAATCAATTTATAGACAAAAGTCCTCTTTTTGGGAGCAAATTCTGTACCTGTGCTGTTCCCAAACCATTAATGCTCTCTGACTTAGAAAATTCTGGACACCATTACAGTCTGATGTAGTTGGTTGGAAGACTTCTGGTGAGCTATATGATGGGAGAGGGAGAAATGATGTCTCAGGAGGAGATTAAGTAACACAATAGCAACCATTAATGTTCCTGAGTATACAAGGGAGCAGAGAAAGATGTGGGGCTGCTCTGTTGAGGGTCTTCATGATGAGTTTCAGCAGTTTTAGCTGCATGTAATAAAAGGAAAAAAAAACCCACCCTAATGAAGTGATTCAGTCCTGGAGTGAATTCTTCTCGCAGCTGTTGATGGCTGTTCCAGCTGGCTGCACGGATTCATAAAGCAGCTTTCCGTGGTTTGTGTTTCGACAATGTGCTGTTGTACCAATTGATTATGCCTCTGTGGCCCATGAAGGAGGAATGCTCTACCTTTCCTCCACAACATTACCTTTTCTTCTGCAAAAAGGGAGCTGTTGGGTTTTGAAAGGTGGATTTGCCTGCGCTGTGACTTGCTCTTTTGAAAAACTCAAGGTTTTTATCACTATGAAAAAGAGGAGGTTGTCTGTGTGTGGGGCTTTTCTGAATAACCTTGAAGCCTGTTTCTCTCAGTGATATTTATGTGGCATTTTTAATAGTTCAGCTTCTCTCGGGGAGGTGGGCAGTGGTAGCTCAAGGGGATTATTGTTGGCTTTCTTGTCTTCAGTTTTTTATCTGAGCAGAAATGATTGTAACATGGCCCTCACACAGGACCATGTGAGAGACCAGAAGGGTGGTCAGTGCTGCACAGCAAAGCCCTCCTCTTGCACTCTATTTGCAGAGTGCTCAGAAGACCTTTAGCTTTGGAGGAGTGATGTAAAGGAGGGGCGAGATGTTTCCACCTTCTGGGTGCCCCATAAGACTTTCCCTAAGGGTGAACTATTAATCTCCAGCCAGACCCCTGTTTAATACCCAGGGTCTATAACCTTCTTGTTGCTACCCCGTGTTGAAGACCACCTGTTCCCTGCAAGGCGGGCGGGAAAGCAGCATTGCCTTGGTCTCCAGAGGACATGGATATTGTGGTGACTTTGGATGTAGAGTGCCTGAAAGTTGGCAGAAAGTTCCATAGGCTCCACTTCCATCACTTGGGACCTGTCTTCCAACCAGAGCAGTTAAGTGAACATAAGCCCAATATTTATGGTTTCTCGAGCTGGGAGCTTTCAAAATGCACTCCTGAACACATTATTGAATTAGTAATAGAAACAAATCATTATCCCATTAATAATTAGCAGAATGTTATTCAACCATAATAGAGAAGAGCAAATTAGAGGAGCATGCAGAATTGCTAAGCCCTGAGAAATTACTAATGACGGGTTTTTTTAAGCAGCTCAGTTTGTTTTGTTCACAATTAGTATCAGGTGACCTTTTAACATTTGCCAGCTGGCCATATTTATGGCTAATTAAGCCATTGCCTATATATTGGATGCCAGTCACTGTGATATCTAGACATTGTTCTTGCTTTATGAGATGTGGGGGTAAGCGTGTTACTCTTTTATTTCTTTCGGGTCTTCTGACTTCTGTTTGTTTCCTGCTCTTTTCCTTTTGCAGGACAGTGCTTTCCTTCCTTTCCCTTGAACCAGGACAGAGTGAGAAGTTGTAAGACTTAGACCTCAGTTCTTTGCTGGGTCCCTTTGAAGAACTTTAACAAAATGTGGAAAGACAGATGTAAGGATGCAAACTTTGCCTTAGAAGTAGATTTAAGTTTGTCTCAGACTTGATAATGCCACGAGTACAAGGTATAGGACAATAAAAATGGTATGAAATAGAACAGAATAGGTCAGTTTGTACCTTTTCTAGAGAGCAAACTCTGGGCTCTTGCCTTCTCACCACAATGATTTTCACTTTCCCTGACTGAAACCTGGCTGTTGAACTTACCACTTCAGTAGGGTTTAGTTCACTTGTGTCAATGTGACTTATTATGTGAATGTATCATAGTTATCAAGTGAATGTACTGTGAGTTTGAGTCTAATGTAGAAATTAATCACTGCTCAGAGGGATTCAGGGTCTGAGGCCCTGATCTCACACTGAGTTTTGTGAGCAATTCCGCATTTGCAACAAAAAGCAAAAAAAATTCAAGTCTCTTCTGTGTTTGTCAGCAGTCTAGACACCAACTCTTCTAATATATTATCTGCAAATATATTAACCCTTTAAGCATACCTTCTCAGAAGGAAATGGATTTTCTCTCCATTGGTGTAGTTACTGCATACGGAGTATCCCAAGGTCCAAAACCAGTGAAAACAAAGTCATTCCAACTGTACCTTAATGGAAATGCATTACTAGCTTGCCTGCTGTCTACAGTTTCTTCTGTTAGGACCCGAGATGGACTGGAGGGACCTCTGCCCTGACTTTTTTTTTTTTTTTTTTCCATGACTGGCTTTTGTGATCAGTCTGCTGCTTTATTTTAGTGATGCCGTCATTTTTCTTGATCGCCCATTCAATAAGCTCAAGAAGTGAGTGACCTACAGATTCCAAATTGAGGTAATTCTTTTTTCCTGGGTTTGGTTCACTCTTCCTTCCTTTAATTTGGAAATGCACTTATGAAATTATGGATAGAGGTAGCTATCTCTAACTACATTACAAAAATATAAGCGATAATTTGCCTTATTTTGTCTTCCCATCAGAAAACTGGCTCATGTTGCGCTCAGCTAATCCAGAGGGTCTCTGTTCTCTGGCTGGTGTTTGGAGAATCCTCTTTGGACATGAAATTGTGCTCTTAATTGCAGTTTGCCCACTTCTCAATCTGTCATCTGAGTTCCTTGCACTATTTTTGAATTTCCATCTCCTTTGTTTTGAATTATTTCGTGTAGTTCCTTTGCCTCTCTTTTTTGTGTGCTGTGCCAACAGGGGTTATTTTAATCTTAGAAGAGCATAGAGTGCCTCATCTGTTCCATATCAAAAGCTGGAGATTTCTGTGCTCTTGCACAGAGGTTCTGCCGTTGATCTGATGGGCAATTTATGGAAAGCAGGAATTTATGAAGAGTGCTTATACTACTCAAATTCTACTATGCTCACAACAACAGGAACCTGGAATAAAGACACAACAGACAAATAGATCCTGGCTTTAAATCACAGAGTGGTTAGCTTCAACCTACAGTCACCTCAAAAAGTTTTAATTATCTCTCAATTTATGAAGGTCATGGCTGGGATGTTCATATACCTCCTTATTCTCAACAGTGCAGTGTTCTGTTGTACATGGTTTAGTTGTGGGTGGACAGATCAAGTTGATGTAACACTGCTACTGGGAATACTACTGGGAAGGTCACTCCTTGAAAATGCCAACTTTAGTCCCAAATGGTTGGTGTTAGCAAACAGATGCACCAGGAGGAGTTAAAAATTTTGGTAATGTGAAAACTCATTGTTTTTGTGGTAGCTGGAGGGATGTTCCCTGCTGCGAGGCACATCAGGGCAGCGTGTGCCAGCAGTGACAGTGCTGCTTCTGTCCTGATCAGCCGTGTCCCCAGTGTTGAGAGATGTAGGACAGTATGCAAAGGCCACGGATCAGGAATTTCAACTCCTATGGCTGAAAACCAGGTAGTATCAAGTCTCATGGAGTTTGATTTTCTGAAAGGTCAGCCCAGAGTGGTGCTGTATTTCTACCAAAGGAGTTCCTCTGGGGTTTATGCTCCCTTACCTGAAAATCCTGGCCACTAGCTTGATAGACATTGCATGACCCACCTGAGAGTTAACACAGCGACCTGCTCTGAAACCCTGTGGTGTGTCAGTCCCTGCTCTCTCATTTTAGAAGAAAATGAGTTATTTTCAAGTAGCTTTTAATCAGTAGATTTTAATAATTGTTCTGCAAAATTATATTGTGTATAATTATTATTCTGTAGCTCAAAAATCTAAAAGCAGAGCTTGATAGGTTAAAGAGCTGTGAGCCAAGTCTATCCTGGACTGATAGCAAACTTTTCCTACAAGGTAGCAATTTTGGAGAGAAAAAACCAAACAGTTGGAGAAGCTACATTGAATAAATGCCTCTTTATTTTTAAAAATGTATCTATCTATTCTGGCAATTACTGTGGTATACATTTTTCCATATTTGGTAAATGTTATTTTGAAGAATGAAATCATTGCAGAAATCCCTGATTTTGTTTTGAAAATCTTCAGAAATAGAAACTTTTCTGAACAGATATTTTCTGGTTTTGAAAATATTCCTAAGTATTTAATTTCATTCTTAGTCTAAATGAAATTTTATATTGAAATTTCTTTTTTTTTTTTTTTTTTTTTTTTTAGCACAAACCATTAATCCCAGAATCCAAATAGTTTTAGTTTTAAGTGGTTTCTGTACTTCCATAAACAGCATCCTACAAACACCTTATGGATCAGACCTCATTTCTGGACTCCTCATTCTTGACAGTTTCATTTCTTTTACAAGGAAAACGGACAACCCTGCCTAGGCTGTACTTCTCCCAGCTCTAGAGCTCATACGTGACACCCTTGGCATGCCTTCTCCTCCCTAAAAGCGTGGGAGCAGTATGTGGTCTTGGCTTCACTGGTTAATTCTAATGTGTAGACCCCATGTTCAGACTACCCTACCCTTCTTTTGATATTTGGGTTTAATTAAATATTACAATACTCCTGTTTCTCTCCGTGGTTTCCCCTGTGTTGTCTCTGCAGTATATCTCTCGGTGGCCTCTTTATTACAGAAAAATGGCTGTATTACTTACAAGGACAAAGCTTTTCAAAGACTGTTTGAAGAAAAAAAAGTTTCAGCTAAAAGCTCACCTTGTTTTCTGCCCATCCTATCCCCTGGCACAGGATTTAAGGCTGGGTTTGGATCACAGGTGGCGGAAAGGTGTTGCCAGCTACGGATGGGACTGTCCTACCCTCATGTCACTGTAGAATCATAGGATGGTTTGGGTTGGAAGGGACCTTAAAGATCATCCAGTTCGAGCCCCACTGCCATGAGCAGTGACACCTTCCACTAGCTCAGGTTGCTCAAAACCTCATCTAACCTGGCCTTGAACACTTCCAGGGAGGAGCAGCCACAGCTTCTCTGGGCAACCTGGACCAGTGTCTGACCACCCTGACAGCAAAGAATTTCTTCCCAATATCTAATCTAAACCTACTCTCTTCCAGTTTAAAGCCATTTCCTCTTGTTCTGTCACTCCCTGCCTTTGTAAAAAGTCCCTCCCCAGCCTTCCTGGAGTCCCTCCAGGTACTGGAAGGCCACTATAAGATCTGCCTGCAGCCTTCTCTTCTCCAGGCTGAACAGCCCCAACTCTCTCAGCCTGTCCTCATAGGAGAGGTGCTCCAGCTCTTGGATCATCCTCGTGGCCTCCTCTGGACTTGTTCTAACTCGTCCATGTCTCTCTTGTGTTGGGGTCCCCAGAAGTGGAGGCAGCACACCAGGTGGGGCCTTACGAGAGCGGAGTAGAGGGGCAGAATCACCTCCCTCGACCTGCTGTCCATGCTTCTCTTGATGCAGAAGTCCGCTTCAAGACTCTTTAAAGCCACTGTCACCTTTGACTGGTTTTCTGCCATCTCAAAGCTAAATAACTTCTAAATTTAGCTTCACAATCCTAGCTGGGCTCTCCTCTGGACCTCTCCAACATTTCTGCACATCTCCTTGGGTGTGCAGTGACATTCTTAATTACAGCTGTGGCTGTCAGGGGAGCTGTAAGCACAGAAACAGAGCCCATAAAGGCCCTACCCCCCATTTCTTGTTTGACTACAGGATTTTTACATATTGCTCTCATAACAGGGCTTTGATAAACTTTCATTTATTCCCTATCTTTTCCTTTCCTTTTTTCCAAAATCTATTTGCCATAAGAAAATTTGGCTGCGGTTCTTCCTTCCTGGATGTTAAAAGACTTATCAAAAGAAATTGGATCACGAGACAACTGTTCAGACATTTCTATTCTTTATGGAGTTTTTTTTTTCTGACAACAGAGTCAAAGGTAAACAGCCATCAAAAAAGTTATTTCTGAATGGGTCAAACTGGCTATCAAAGAAGCTTATTTAAAGTAAGGTAGGACTTCCCCTGAGGCATTAGAAGGTAGAAATGCACATTCTTCTAGGTCTTTATCTTCTTGAAGAAAGCAAGCATGCTTTCAATTAAAAGAGGGGAGATTTAGACTAGATGTAAGGAAGAAATATTTTACCATGAGGGTGGCGAAACACTGGCACAGGTTGCCCAGAGAGGTGGTAGAAGCCCTATCCCTGGAAACATTCAAGGTCAGGCTGGATGGGGCTCTGAGCAACCTGATGTAGTTGAAGATGTCCCTGCTCATTGCAGGGGGGTTGGATTAGATGACCTGGAAAGATCTCTTCCAACCCAAACAATTCTATGATTCTATGAGCTCATGATGAAATATTTAGAGGAATAGCTATTTGAGCAGCACCCTCTATAGGTGCTGCATTTAGTCATAGTGATGTCCGTTGTTACTCCTTGGCTCTAAGTATAAATCTTTATAGCGTGTCTTTTTGTCCACGTTTCTTTTATGCTTTTTGCTACATTCCATAAAATGACCCTTTTGAAGAGGTGACAGTACCAGACTAAGTGAAGGAATGATTTTTTACTAACCTCAAACAGACTTTCTTGTGTTTGATTATCACCGTCAGCCGTCACTTGCTGGACCACCTCTGCCCACCCTTGCTCATGTCCGTGCCTTTTGTTTCTATTATTGGGCTTAGTCAGTTTTCTCTGTTTTTGACAAATTGATTAAAGCTTTTCCATGGGAGCTGGGAATGTTTTTAGTGTAGAAAAAGTAATTCAGTATAGAAATAGTCTATTGGAGTTTTAGGAGAGCTTTGATAATAATTTAATGTGCTGGGTGATCTACTGCCCTGATTTCTGCAGTAGGCTATGGTAAGAGTATCTCTGAAATGTGCCCCGTCTCTTCAGCCTTAATAATGCATTTGTCACCAATACAGCTTCTTACGAAGCAAGGCTCTAATAAAATGTTACCATACAAAGATAGATTTAGAATTCACATTATTTCTCTCCCTACAGGGGAGAGAAACACTATGGGAGTTGGAACTAGATGATCTTTAAGGTCCCTTTCAACCCAAACCATTCTATGATTCTATGTGTCATTTCATTTAATATGTTATATGGGAAGTATGAAGAAATACTGTTTTAGCCTAAGCCTTTTCATTAATTATGTATTCTAGTATTAAGACCTCTACACTTTTCCTGCTCATGAAGAACTTCATGATCCCTTTGAGATGTGCGTAGCTGTACTGGGAAGTGACATGTACTGCTGGTAGTTTACAGGATTCCTCTTGTGTCTCATGTGGGGGTTTTTTTTCTTCTGTTGCCTTTTATGTGCCTTTGATGAACAGGACTTTCAGGCAAATAAATGGATAACAAAACATTTTGAAGTGTCAAGTCACAGTTTCATATCTTTACTGCTGGTGGGGAGCCCTGTGGCAGCTGGACATAGTAGGTGTTTTAGTGGATTTCAGTGAGTTAAAGGGTTTAACATCTGATGTATTCTGAAGATCTTCAGAAGCAACATCACGTGTTTCTGCTTGTATGGAACAAGAGTCCTACAAAAGTAAGAATTCCAGTTTTTGCACATAGGCCAGTGTCTGAATAAAATGAGCTGACTGCCTGAGCAGCAGTGAGTTTGCTGGAGCACTGCGTACGGTGACAAAGTTAGCGTGACAGGGGAGATGGGCATGTCATGGGTGGCTTTTAAGGTGCCTGATGTAGACTACTTGATCTAAGAGTTTGGGAGACCAACTCAGGAACATACCAACAGCCGAATTTAGAAGATTTGAGGAACTGAGCCTGAATTAGGAAACATGGATAAAATTAAACTTCAGCCTGGTTTGCTTTAAGGATTACCATAATATTGATGAGTAACAGAATTTGTCCTACCTTAGTCTGTTCCTGGGTCTGAGATATAATTTGAAATCTCTGTGTCCTCTAAGGTTTGCAAATGAGGTTGGTGTAAATTAAATTACTGAGCCTGGTTTGCAAAACTTCTAATAGCCCTCACTACAGACAGAGATTCCCCCTGTGAAATCTTCGATCTCATTTGTATTTGGTAACATGGAGGAGTGACCGTTAAAAATTGTGTTATTTAACAAGTTGCATTGCTTTCTGCTTCTGTCTGAATTCATTGAAGTCCTCCAGCAGAGGAGATTGAACTACACAACCAGAGTGCTCAAAGTCACGCTGCAAAATTGAAACAAAAGTCTATCAGGGATTCAGTACATCAGTACTCTGTGCTGGCGTTTGCTAACGTCACAAAAATGTCCTATTTCCATCTCAAGGTTTTCCATCATCTAAATGAGCTGTGCTGCTCTTGCTGTACCTAAGCCGTGGAAAACCAGGACTGTTCCCTTTCTTAAAATCCTGTTTCCATCAGATGTTTTTTTTAGTACAGCTTTATTTAAGGAAGTTATGTGTCTTTGTATCTTTGCCTCTGTAGCGAGGTGACCTCTAATATCAGGAGTGGAACTCCTCAACCGATCAGGCTGAACCTTGCAGCAGCTAGCTGGCATTGTGAAAAGTGCTCACAGGTCTTCCTAATGCTGGTAATAGTTAGTGGCACCTTTAAAACAGCTCTGGTATAATTAAAGCGTGTAGTTAGGTTTCTCATTTAGTGTCAGTGAGATGAGAAGGAGTTGAGGCAGAGTATTGATTTAAACATATTGATCTGAGAGGTCATTGTGGGCTCAGAAGCTTCTCCCTGCCTTTTCAGTGCCTGTGTGACCTGCTCTTTACACTTATTTCGTAATACCTCTTGAGTTTGTAAATTAATGTACTAGGAATGTACATTTAAAGAAAAAAAAAGTTTTTCTTTCACTTTGTTGTGAGCCTTCTTGATAATATTAATTGCACATGGGTCTAATTGCTTTGTGTTCCTTTCTTCTGCAGAGTCATCTAGTGGCTTATTTTGTCTGAAATAAGAGTAGTATTATAATGCACAACACATGCTAATTATCAGGATACGAGGAAATGTATCAGCGTTTTCCATTCCATAAAATGGAAATGGTCGCGTTGCTGTCCGAGGGAAGTTGTCTAAATGAGGCTTGTCTGTGTCTTGGGGTCACAGCTTGGCAGCTGAAATGAGGTGGCATATTGTGTTGACAGTGCCTAACGTCGTATCTTTAGAAACTGGCAGAAAGATGCTCTCCGTGGAGGGCCCCGAACTCTGAAATTGAGTTTCTTAGTGTGCTCCAGCAAAGCCTGAAGCCATTGACCTTCAGGCTATGTATGATTTACTGATGGAGGCAGATATTTTTGGTGACATTTGGCAGCAGCTTTCTCCCAGTGATGGAGCCTTGGCTCTGGAAGATGCTTCCTGCCTGGTCCAAATTGCCCAAGTCTATATTGATCTTCAGAGCACTCTGCAATGTACATCTATTTTCAGAGCTACTGTGCAATTGGGCCTCTGAGAGAAGTCAGATATAAGAGAAAGAGGGGAATTTGATGGTCTGTGGACAACTTAATTTTGTCTTTGCGATGTATTGTGGAAGTGTGTTCAGCCTTTAAAAAAAAGACTTATTTTATTATATAAATCTTGTAATAAAAAAGAAACACAACCTCAGATTTTTTCTTTTAAATTTGCTTTTACTATGAATTGAGTAGCCTGGAGAACATATATGCTAAACAATTCATAATGAAGTACAGTGGGATGAATTTATTTCCTGATATACCGAGGATGAGGACACTGATAAAAACCAAAAAACCTGTTCAGTTTTGTTTGTACAAAGCAGATGATTTTCCCAGTGGCAGGGTGATGAGCAAAGTATATAGAAAAACACAGCTGAGCTACTACCGTAACTGCTATTGATCCCACTGGATGATTTTTTTATTTGAGTAAGGACTTTCTTAAGACGTCAGGGCTCCCACGCAGCCAGCCCAGCCCTTCGCTGCAGGGGAGCAGCCCCAGGAGGAGGGGGAATCATTTCTACATCTGATGTGGGAGCCCAGCAGACTTGTGCAGTGGATTTCTGCCTTGTCTGCATCCAAAATTCCCTGTGAGATGAATGTGCGCTGTGAAGTCCTCTTTATTTGCACTATTTATTTGCACTCAGGAGGCAGCAGACGAGACTCTCTTCTCCAGAAGATTCTCAGCTTGTTCTGCAATCTGTTACAAGGAATGTGCTAATTAATGGAGATTTCCTTACATAGTTAAATGATTAAATATATCAACTATTACGATTCGTACGTAACTCAAAATGTAAGCTTGCAAGTTCTTTAAGGAAGAAAACTGTAATGCAAAATCAAAAGAAATCAGGAATCATAATGCAAAGTCAGCATCAACCCAACTGCCTCGTCAGGATTTATAGAGACTGTGAAATTGAGCAATAAATCCAACCTTTGGGTGAATTTCAATAACAATAATGTCAAGTTAAACTCACCAGCGTTTTTTACAAGTCCTCTCTGGTCTATTTAGAATCTATAATCAGTTTGCTAAGAGATAACAAGAGCATGTGCCTCTGTTAAGAAGAGCAAGTGGGAATAAATTAGCGAAGGGAGTCCATTATTTGAGCTTTGTAAAATATTTGATGTAAAAGTTATTTTTGCTGGGTTTTTTGGTTGTGCATTTACTGAATGTATTCATTAGATTATCTCTTGAATTTCCCAGCTAGCAAACTAATAATTCATAAAATCTCTAAAATCTTTGCATATTTAAAAAAATAAAGAACATTAAACATTTGTTCCTTGGCAATATTACATCCTTTTCAGATGCAACTGAAGTTATTAGCAACTTTAAGACTCTCAGACTTATTCTGCTTAATTTCCTTCAGTTAATAATGTTCTCCCTTGAAGCAGAATTTTAAATGTTTGGACCTGGATTGCTTAGGACGAGGTGCTCCCCTTGCAGCTCACAAGCTTCTGGAACCTTTGGTCATGCCACGTGGCCCATGGCCAGAGGCCGCCTTATTGGTGGCACATTGGGAAAGCCCCAGCTGTAGGGCTGTGATCAGCTGGTAGAGTTTGTTACCTGCAGTCTGTACTCAATGCTGAGACAACCTGAAATCACAGAATCATAGACTGTTGTGAGCTGGAAGGGACCCACAAGGATCATGAGTCCAGCTCTTGCCCTAGCACAGGGCAATCCCAAGATTCAGACCATGTGTCTGAGGGCATGTTGGCCAAATGCTTCTGGAATCTTGTCAGGCTTGGTGCCATGAGCACCTCCCTGGGGAGCCTGTTCCAGTGCTCCACCACCCTCTGCCTCAAGAACCTTTTCCTCATGGCCAAACTCACCCTTCCCTGCCACATCTTCCTGCCATTTCCTCTGCTCCTGGCATTCGTTGGTGGCCAGAGAGAAGAGATCAGCGCCTGCCCCTCCTCTTCCCCTTGGGAGGAAGTTCTAGACCGTGATGAGATCTCCTCTCAGTCTCCTCTTCTCCAGGCTGAACAAACCAAGCGACTTCAGCCTCTACTCATACGGCTTCCCCTCTAAGCCCCTCACCAATTAAACATAAGTTAAAATATGAGATTTACTTTGTAGGAGATCCCAGAGCTTCAGCTGAGCAGAACCTGGCCCACCAAGTACCATGGTCCACCAGGTGTCCCTTATAAAGTCTTTAGCTCCTAGACTTTTAGCACCACCTGGATTTATTGGTGTTATCCTACATATTTCACAGTCAGTAACCAAATGAATGTAAATATTAATTGCAAAATGAATAATTTTTTTTTCCTCTGCCGTTGGTCTGTGTAATTAGAAACATTTCTTCTGTGTCACTGTCCACTCTGCTGCTGTGCCTTCTTTGTTAAAAGGTGATTGATCTCTTACCCTGTAGACTCCAAGGGAAATTACTGGTGGTATTACCAATGGCCGTTCTGGTGATTCACAGAATTGTCCCTCTCATAGTAATGACCTTGAGTTTTACGAAACACCTCAAGGTTTACTAACAAGGGTAGAATCGCTAGAAGTTTGTTAATTGAAATTATGAAATATGTTAGAGAGGATGCAAATGAGTTTAAAGCCAATTCAATTAGAGGTGCATCTGTTTCCAAAGCTGCTGGAGAAACGGTGTTTATTTTCAGATCACTTTTAAGTCAGGCTCCTGGAATCCTGTTGGCACTGCTGTTGAATGCTGTGTGCAGACCTTACACCCGCAGCAGATTTATCATTTGGAAGTGCAACAATCAGGTGGATGCCAGTGTCTTATGTTAGCTTGTAAACCTACTAATCGCCTGCTTCTGCCACCATGATCCATTTGGGAATACAGAGGGGGACACAGAAGGACACACTGGCTGTGTCTGGGATGATATGTACGGCATCTTGTGTAGGTGGGAAAGAAATTGTGCTACTGCAAAACTCCCTCCCGGCGCCGCAGCGCAATCCACAGCCTCTTTGTGCTTCGGCAGCACTGACACCCACCAGCCCATCATCCAGCTGCCTCCTCTTGCCCTGGCTCTTTTGGGTTGCACTGCAAAAAATGAGACAATAACAGTTTTTACACCGTGTATATGAGCTTTAACCTCCGACACCCATCAGACCATCATCCTCGATTTATTCATCTACCTGCTATTGCTTTGTCTCTTGGGCTGCACAGAAGAAATGGGAGAAGTAATGGTTGCTACATCGTGGTTTTGAGCCTTCCCAGTAGATCCTGTATAATCTGTGGGTGCTGTGTTTATTATAGACACTTTAGGGAAGAGACTCCATTTGTGGCTTGTAGAGCAACAAACACATTGTTCTTAATGAATAAATAATAGTAAAATGAGCTGTGCAGCCTAGGTAAATGCATTTGTTCATCCCATTACGTTGGCAGTGTCTCAGTAGTAAAACAATAGCAATTAAACATAGAAAAGGCTCATTTGATCATCCAGTTCAATTTTTCCTGCCAATTCAGGACTATTCCCAGTAGTATGTTTCAAAGTGCCTACTTAAATATCCCATGCACTGGTGTTTCTGTCGCTACCTCCTGTGACATCTGTGTGTGCAGCTCCAGCTCTGTGGCATTCAGGAGCCTGCTGTTGGTTCAGATAGGAGAGAGGCACTCATCTGTTTTTTTTTCTAAATTAAATGGGCTTTATTTTAATGGTATTTGAGATTTTGAGGAATTAAAGAAGACAAAAGAGATTAAGGAAAGCTTCAAGAAATAATATAAAAACACATGGAAAGCAGGCTGAGCAGGGCTGGGGAGAAGAGGACATCTAAAAAGATGTCCTACAAAGATAATCCTTCCATAGGAGGTCTTGGAAACTCAACAAATATTTGGTACCATGTTCTGCAGAGGAGAGAAAAATGGATGATGGATGAGTGAGGTGTTTAAGGGTGACACTGACAAAACCAGCTGCATAAATGCAACCTTGAGTTAGTCTCCCTAAGCCGAGTGACAATAACTCAGAAATGTGTTTATGCTGTTTCCTTTATTCATGTTCTGTTATGGTGAGAAGTATTTCTCTGGATAATAGCCTGAATGTAGAATTCTTTATTAATAGGTTGTTTTAATAGCATACCTCCCTTGTTAATTTTTTTGTTGTTTTATATTATGCACCGTGCCAATGCTACAAGTTCTCCAGGAAGGCCAATACTAGGATTTTTGTGGGTATCCAAACTAAAGTCTTTTCAGCCCCCTGACAATGTCAAGCCATGGCTTGGCTCATACAGACAATAACAAATATCCTGTTCTCATAGGAAATGGATGAGCTGAGTATGACATTATTTACTAGTTTCTCATTAAAAAGTAGCCATAAAGGCATTCTCTATCTGAGTAGAAAGGATACATTACATAAAGATTTTTGGAGGAAAATTTTTGTTGAATGGAATCTTTGATCCATGGGTGTCTTGGCACAGGATTAACCTCAAGTGATTGATAGAAGAAATACTGGCAGCCTGTGAGAAGAGCTTGAAAAAAAGTTATGTTCCCATTTTGATTCTGTAGCATTGTTCAATATGGAGAATTGGCTTCCTCTGGGCAGTATGGTAATTTAATGCTCTATTAGCTGGCCATTATTTGTTTATACTTAATGTAATTTAGAAATATGGGTGAGGAAACTCAGAAAGTAATGAGCTGGCCTCTTAGCAACAGGACGTCTTTAGAAATTCTGTGGTTCGCTGAAGGGTCCCCACGGTGCTTCCTGGGGATGGAATACAATAGGTTTCTTTAGTTTTGTTTATTATAACTTTTCCTTCCTCTTCCTTTTATTTCTTTTTTGTATTGTATTTCCTTTTTTTGGTCTTATATTTCTTTTTATTATAGAAGTAGGTTTTGAACTGCCAAAAGGCTTAGCCCGTTTTGCCTTCAATGATAAGTTGATAACCCCTCTGTCTAATCCTGCTTTGAAACAAGGCACTTTTTTTGTTTCTGTTGAGAGTTAATTACCTAGGCTGTCACACAGCCCAAGGAAAAATGATATTTCATACGGTGGTGGAACAGAACTCTTTGGAGAACTGCCTAAGAAATGCTTCTCATAAATCTATCATGAGAAAATTTCTTTTACTTATCATAATGTATTATGAATCGCTTTGAGTGGCAACCTAAACAGGTGGAATAGAATATTAGTGGGATATTTGGGAGTTTCATTTGGGGAAAAAAAAGCGAGTCTGTTTTGGAAATATTTGTATATGTGTGTGCATGGGTGTAATCTCACCGAGGTGAGAATACAAAGCGTGCAAAGTTGAAATATCTCAAACATGCGAACACCACTGTAATGGATTGGGTCAGAAATAATTAAGATACCCAATTCCAGTGGCTTTGGAGTTGCAAATGAAAAGGCAACACAACACACGGAGATAGGAGGTAGCAAAGAAAACCAGAGCATACTGTACAGAGACAGGTTTTCAGGTTTAGGGAAGAGTTACAGCATGAGTTCCTGGGGAAATGATTGCAGCTGTCAGGCAACGGGGTGGCCGCCGTAAAGGAAGAGGGAACAGGACCATCACGAAGGAAAAACAGAGAAGAAATAGAGCATCATTGAACTGAAGGAGGTGACTACTGCTGGTTCTAACAGGCACTATTTACAAAAACAACGCCACTATTTCTTGTACTTCAAGAAGGAGGATATTTTCCAGTGGGGGATGCCTAAATAAGTCTGAAATCTTTCTTGATATGGACTTCAGACCAGGAGGAGGCAGCGTATTGCTGCTGTGGGTCGATGCCCAGGACATAACGCAGTCCTGGTTTGGAGTCAGCAGCAGGTTCAGGCATAGCAGAGCCAGTGAATCCAGCTCAGGGCCAGAATAATCTCTGTGCCTCAGCCTTGGTGTTTCCTGGTTGTGTCGGGATTTTGGAGGGCAGCTGCTTCTGGGTTGGGTTTTTCTGGGTTTTGTTGTTTGGTTTATTTTTTCCTCCCTGCTGCAGTCACTGTCACCTTGGCAGAGTGGGGAAACCCTTCATAAAAGAGTAATTGAATGACTTAATTTGGTATTCTAGTAAGGAATATAGAAGGGAGTATTAGCGTGATGAAAACCAAACAGAAAGAAAGGGCATAAAAATGAGAAACATCAGAAATATGGTAGGGATGAAATTCAGTTATTTCTGTGTTCATCATTGCCAGAGCTGTCAGAGGGTCGAAATTGCCTGTAATGAGGGCTGATCTTAGCAGCCACTGACTTTCATGGTCTAACATGAAATCTCTTTTTTTGTTTAAATTAAAGCAGTACATACAGACATGACAAGCAGATAATAGAAATTCCAGGAGAATGAATGCAGCACAGTAAGCAGGAAGGTGCAGGAGCTATTCCATGCTGTCGACCTGAGACTGGTGCCAGTAATTCCCTGGAGACCTCAAGGGTTTGACCACCCTTCACTGCCTTTCTGCACACCAGGTGCTCTGTGGCCAGTGCCAGACTCTGCAAAATCTCTCTTCCTTGCCAGCTCCTAAACCAGCTGTGATGTTGAGCCTGTATGGAGGAACCTTCGTTTTTTCCCTGAGAAACTCTGTTGGGTTTTATTTTAGCAAGGTATTGGTCTTGCAGGTGTCTGGTATACTGATTTTAAGAGGTGATGATCTTGGGAGGACTTTTATGTCAAGCCAGGTTAAGGTAAAAGCAAAGCTTTAAAATGCCATTTACGAAACCCAGAATAGGCAAAGCAGTTGGAAAGATCTATAAAGAGAATTACCAGAAGGAAGTGGGACACAGGTTTCAACTGCTCCTCCCAAGAACAAGTCCCCCACTGCTCCAGCTGGTAGGGTGCAGGCAGATCCTTCACCCATCTTGTGGGAGCTGCCAAGAGCACAACACTGGTGACCACCATCCTCTGGTTCTGTCTGCTGGGAAGAGAACCTCTGGAGATGGCTAGTGTAAGAAGTACAAAAATGGGCTATACACTTGGTTCTCCAGAATTTATTGTGGCCACAATCTCATAGGGAAGATAATCACCACCTGCTGATGATCATTAGCTTTACAACAGATACTTTTACCAGCGTGTGTGTCCTTTGCATCAGTCAGTTTTATTGCAGTCTTCCCAATGGTCATTGGACTAAACCAAATAGAAATTAGTTTTAGTCACTGCTGTTCTTTACAAATAACATCATAATCTTGTGTTGGGCAGATGCTGTCAGTCTACCAAATGTCTTCTCTTTAATAAGTTCTCATTTTGTGTTGATTGCAGTGAGACATCAGAGGATCAGAGTTCATTAGTTGTGGTGATTAAAACCTTTCTTAAATTTTTGGTTTAGGTTACATTGAAGAATCTTGCACGGTCCCTTGCCCGTTTGATTGCAAATTAAGCGATTGGTCCAGTTGGTCCCCTTGCAGCTCTTCTTGTGGTCCGGGGGTGAAAGTCCGATCCAAGTGGCTTAAGGAGAAGCCTTACAACGGAGGTCGTCCCTGCCCAAAGCTGGATCTCAAGAATCAGGTGAGCAGCATTCAATAGCCAACAGAAATCTCTCTGTGCTTACTGTATTTTTAATTGTGATCAAAAAATATTGTGCTGGTGAAGAAATTAAAGGTAGGACTTATCTCTGGGATCCCACCTCGTGTCAGATTTTGTCAACAAACCTCAAACCTCTTGAGGATTTAGGGGGAGATGCTCATGTAACAGCAAAATCTGACCTGAAACACCGTATTTCTTATATGAAGAAATTTTTATCTCCCAGAGCACAGGAAGTCCTGGATGAATAATCCCACCTGGACAGCGTATAGGCATCAGAAAGCTTGGGTGTCATGGATGTTTTAAAACTTTTTAATTCTTTCTGAGACTATGGTTGCTCCAGAAACATTTTTTAAATATATATTGCTATTTTTAGCAACATTTCCCTTCAACACAACACAAGTTCCTTTGAACATTAATCTCTGTATATTCAATATTGAAATATTTTCACAGAGGAAAATAATCTCTAAATACTCTTTAAAAAGATCAGCATCTATTTAAAGGCTACTTAATGCTGTATGCATTTCTGCAGAACTAATAGGGGTTTCCTACATTTGCTGATTAATTGTCAACAGTAATTAACACTGATAAAGTACTATTTAGTTTTGCCTGTCCCTTATTTCAGATTCAGCCATGGAAATTAATTAATAGAACAGAAACAGTGATGCCGAAGGGACTTCGTATATATGTTATGAATATATATTTATATAAAGTATGTTGCATAATATGTGTAGAAGGATTTTAATAGTTTTCATAAAAAAGATTTATTTGTTTAGTGGCTTGTAGGTACTAGAGGTGGTGGATCCAGTTGTTTTTCAGCTCAATCATTGTTGCAGCAGTCATGTCCCGGGATGCAGCACCACTTCTAACACCTGATTCCTAACTTGCCTCGTTTTCTTCACAGTTTATTTTTTTTCCTTTGAGAAAATTGGTAAAGACTTTTTTTTTTTTCCTTTTTCCTTATTACTATTTGAAATTCATAGGCAGTAGCCTAACAGAAGCAGCAGAGACTAGGAAAATATAAAACTGCAATAAAGTGTATGTTGTCCATACCTCAGTGCTTTTCTTAATAGATCAGAGAGATCACCAAAGAGGCAAAATGAAATCCCACAGTAAGTTGTATGGTAACAATAAGCTCCTTTGTAATGAAAAGATACTGGGGTTTGTTACCCATAGACACAGCAGACTACTTCCATTAAAAGTAAACTTATTGCTATAAAGTGTTGCCTATTCCCGTTCACATTAGATTTACTAATTTCAGAAGCCTTTCAGAAGATATTAAAGGAAAGAAATTGTTTAAACTTGGAAATTACGTCTTTGTATGGTTTACTGGTGCACGGTGCTTGCAAAGCACCACGTCTGGTATTAATATAAATGTGGTTGGTGCTTTTTACCTCTTAACAGGAACGCACATCTTGATCTAAAACCCATTGAATTCATTAGAGGGATTTCTATTGCTAGTGACACCTTAGAATTGCATTAATGTCTGTTCCTTTAGGTTTGTGACTTTTTGTTTTTCAGGATGTTTTTTGTTTGGTTGGGTTTTTTTTTGGGCGGGGGGGGAGGGGGTTGTTTCTTTGCCTGGAGGTTTGGGTGGTTTTTTTAGGATAGAAACAAGCTATTTCTAGTTGGTTAGTGCACAACTGGTTTACCTTTTTCCAATTTAGATTTATAAGTCTGGATCAGATTTTATATATTACAGAGCTTTTAGGGAATTCCTTTTTAAGGAATTGTGCTGATAAGGAAAGTGTGTGTATATACATATGTATGTGTATATACATATATATATATACACACACACACACTTGGATGTGCACACATATACACATATTGCGTGCGTGATTCTATTCATTGCCTCCCCAAATGCTTCTCAGTCCTTTGCGCCATTTGGAAGGAGTTTTGCTCTGCACCCGCTGGACTTGGACTTCCAGCACAGCTGTAGATACCCCAGGATCCTGAGACACATCGCAGCATGCAGAACTTGCCTACCCAGATGGTAAACTAAATTAGCTGATTGCACTGCTATTTAGTGAAGCTGGACACTTATCATTAATCCATTGCAAGGCGGGTTGTCTTCTGTTTCCTCTGGTCTGGATAGTGTTTAAATCCTAGAGCAAAGCTCTATAGATTCTTTCTGTATAAATATGTGACATCGTAATTATTTTCATATGATCTGGGTTAAATGTCTGCCATAAAATACTTTTGTTTGATATCAATCAAAAGAGAAGGCTCAATCACTTTGGTGCTGAGATTTGCTCTATCTTTCACTGGCTATTGTGTTATATGGTGGTTTATGCAGTTGATAAAAACATTTGATAAATTAGAACCAATAATAAATTCCTCTAGGTGCCGTTGGATTTCCCTTATTATTTCCTTATTATTTTGTCCTTTTTTTTTTTTTTTTTTTTTTTTTTTTTTTTTTTTTTTTTTTAATTATTACTTCTGAGCTTGGATCTCATTACTGCTTAATCAATTACTTTGGAGAACCCTCCATTTTCCAGTGTCTTGTAATTAAAGCCCTCAGTCAGTTCATGTCTTTTTCTCATTAAGCCAAATAATCTTTTCACCCTCTTCTTGTCAAGGCTATTTTCTAGGCTTCTTGGCAGACCCCTGGATGTCTTTTTTTTTTCTTTTTTTTTTCCTGGTGCCTTTCAGATATTTGACATAAATTTAACTACAGAGAGCATTACATGAAATACTGTTCCAGCAATTATCTCTTACCATTTCCCACCATGTTAATGGTTGAACTCGATGATTTTAAAGGTCCTTTCCAACCAAAATGACTCTATGATTCTAGAATTCTATGATGCTATAGAATCATATAATATAATATAATCTGCCAATAGAGATACTTTAGCAAAGCTACTGCTTTGAAGAGAGGGGTAATTTGCTTGATCAAAACAATTTATCTGATGAATATAAGTAATTAATTTGGTCATAGAAACTATTTCATAAAAGACTCGCCTACTAGAATGGGTTCAGTCAGTGTAATGAAGGTTGCTTGTGTATTTAGGAGAGAACTTTTTAGCAGAGGTTTAAGTTTATACAGAGATAACGACAAGTCCTGTTACCACATGATATTCTGTGGGGTTTATGCTTTTAATTCCATTGAGCTTTTGACTCTTCTGGAATATCTTGAAGCCACTCCTTCGGATGTCTTCATCCTTCTCTGCCTGTAGAGCCTCTCAAGCAGTCCACTCCTTTTGCAGCAAAAGTGAGAAGTAAACTCAGAGTTAGAAGAATTAATTCAGCTTTTATATATTTCTTCTTCTCATTCTAGTCAATGGACTAGGTTGAGCCTTTCCAGATTTCCATTCCAGGTTTTATTATTTTCTAATAGAAGTGGTAAACAGTGAGTGTAGTCTGTATGCACTTGGTATTCTGATATAATCACTTGATTTGGTATAGTCACGTCAGCCTTAAACTCCTCTGTGTGGTTGCCTGGTGAAATTAAAAAATGAATTACAATATTTGGGGGAAGGGATGATAATATTTTAGTGCAGATCCATGTAGTAAGTTGAATTACTTTCGTCTTGTACCTCTAAGTGTTTGAAAATTGTTGAAGAGTTGGCTAACTACATTTCGCTCCATCTCTTAAAGAAAATGGGCATTGCATGTAGAAGCTGTGCAGCTCTTATCTAAGGATATGATTGCTTCTGAACAGCCGATTGGATTATGGGGTCAGCTGGCAGATGTTCTTGGCTGTGCAATGCATGGTAAAAGAGGTGTAGCATTTACATTTTTCTATTTCTGCTCTTACTCGAACGCACTTACACAGCATGCAGTTGCTAAGCTATTTAATATGTAGTTCTACATGATGAAAGGTTAAATATGAGTTATGGGAGGTTTATTGCTTGAATATTCTTTTATAGGTTTTTAGGATTACTACAAGAAAATGCATTTTATTTTAAAGACTCACGAATTCCAAGGATTATCTTTTTATTGATTGCTCTAATATATATTCTTGTCAAGATTTTCCCTCCTTCTCCTTCCTCCCCCTCTCTCTTTTATCCAGTCCTGCTAAAGGACAAATATCATAGCAAGTAGTTTATTCCCTTTATATATACTGTATATATTTAGGCAAACATTTTTAAAGGATTGAGAGCATTTGTAAAGGCAGGCATAGCAGGAAAAAAAATGTATTTGAAATTGAATCTCACTGCTTTCTTTAAAATGAGTATTTTATTCTTAATGACATTTTCTGATGTTCACTCTAGAATATGAGAAATATGGACACCTTGCACATTACAATTGCAAGTGCTTTTCCTGAAATTGCATAAAATAGTTTAACGAAAGGGAAAAGGAGGGCAGTGGTGCATTTACAGATATCTGAGAAGCAAGTGTGAAGATGTATGAATTTCTGGTAACCTTTTAACAGAAGACAACTGGTTTAGTCCTACTTGCACTTCAGAGAAAACAAGGGTTTTTTAATCAGCAAAAAATGTCAAATTTATTTTCAAATGTGAAAATCTTAAAAAATTACAGGCTTTAAAAAGTCAGCATTAGAATATACAAGATTGAATGGACTCAGAAACTTCTATGAACTGGAGGAATGACTCTTGTGAGGCAAAGCTGGGCTTGGAATGGAGGCGAAGAAGGGGATGTGTGTGTGTGTGAGAGAGAGCTTTCTCCTTTACTAATCTGTAATGTTGGGAAAGATCTGTTCAGGACAGGCTTTTTGTTAAGATGTTTCCAGGACTTTTCAACACTTTAATTCCTCAAAAAAAACCCCAAACAAACCAACAAAAAAAACCCCCAAAAAACCCTGCAGAGAAAACCAGCACAGTAGCATGCAGACTAAAGTTTGATTTGCTCATGTTCAGTAGCCATTTCTCAAGGCAATATTTGGCTCACATTTAGCAAGCTAACTCTCCGTGATCCAAAAATGCCCTTAGACTGGGTCAGAGGAATTCTGCCTAAAGAAGAGCAAAGTAGCATGGCTTTTCACTGGAATGAGCCAGAGTCCATTTTTATTTAGGTTATGTAACTGCTCTCAGAGCGATAATTTTGTATACAATAAAGTTTCTGAATAAGCAACATATAACTACTGTATTTTGCTTGTTTTCCTTCCTTCAAGTTATATTCCTGTCCTCACTTGCTAATGCAAAGTATTTGCAACCTCTTTCCTTTATGTTTGTCCCCTATCTGACTGTGAATTGTTAAAATTGTATTTATTATCTTAATTTTGAATGCATTTCATTAGAAAAGATTTTATTTTCTTACTTCATTGGTTGGTGTAATATTCAGTTGTACTCTTCCTGTGCATAAATATATCTTTTACATATATGTATGCATATGTGTGTTGTATGAAGCATTTTCTGAACTGTTAGCTTGAACCCAGCATCTTTCATTGCTGTCACTGAATGAGCTCACATCCAATCCCTGGGTGGCAAATTGCATGTAGAACACTTAGCTTTCAGTATTAGAAATTGGTCTTCAAAATATAATTAATAATGTATTAGCTATAAATAGCTCCTGCTTGAATTACTTCTCTTATAATACAGATTTCTAAGTGTCAGAAAAGTCACTGAAATTTTTTGAGGCACTCATAAAAATTCTTCTCATGGATTTCAGCTGCCTGGAGTTTATTTCTAAGCCCAGTCCTGTGCTGCTCTACCAGTAGCATCAGCTGTGTAAGAACCCTCTCTGTGGCATGTAGGGACACAGCTGACCCATATTTCCTCTGGCTCTGCCTACAACACTCATTTGCTTTGTGTGCAATATAACTTCTGGAAACAAAAATCCAATCCTTAATCTTGGTTTTACCTTCAGAAGGTCTGATTTCCTCCCACTCAGCCTTAAAGAAAGGAATTACAGCTTGGAAAACATTTGTCCTCTGATTCTAGTGCAGTTTTACAGTATCATCAAAATGACAAGTTTTTTTGCCTGCTATACTAATGTGGGAGAATTCTCAGTGTCAAAAAATAGCAAGAACCTCCAGGTTTCCTTACACTTTTCTTGCTGTGACTGAAAGTTTTGCTACTAAATAGTAATTTAGTTCATTAAGTGAGCAAAAGCAGCAAACCAAATCTGTGTAGCCTGAGTGTACCTCATCTTCTCGAAGCGAGTGTCTAGAGATTCCACCAGTGGCCCCACTTGGTGGGTGGGTGGGTACTGCTTCACTTCCCATGGAAAATACAGCCATTTCCCATGTTGTCCTGCAGGATATAACCCTGTCACATCCACTCTAATTCCCAGCATATACTAATTTTGTATTCAGCTTCCATAGCTAGCCGCACTTGATTTTAACTTCTCCTGCAGGTTTTCTGTTGGATAGTCATGTAAACATATTTTCACAATTGCCACCCATTAAAAGCTTTAGCCTTATAAAAAGGGAACAGTTTAAAAACTTCTTCAAAAGTATTTTTCACTTGGCTTCTTTTTTCTATATAGCTCCTTTAAACTTCTCTTTTATAATAATGCACCTTGGGTAGTTAGTGATAGAACAAGGGGAAACGGATTTAAACTGGAAGAGGGTAGGTTTAGATTAGATATTAGGAAGAAGTTCTTCACTGTGAGGGTGGTCAGACACTGGAACAGGTTGCCCAGAGAAGCTGTGGCTGCTCCTCCCTGGAAGTGTTCAAGGCCAGGTTGGATGAGGCTTTGAGCAACCTGATCTAGTGGAAGGTGTCCCTGCTGATGGCAGGGGGGTTGGAATTGGATGATCTTTAAGTTCCCTTCCAACCCAAACCATCCTATGATTCTATGTGGTGTAATGCTATTTTCTGTAATTGTGAGAGTACATTTGCACTTTTTTAAATTAAATATCTTGCAATACCAGTCTCTTTCGTACATTTACTCTAAATCCATCAAAACTATCAGCCTTGTGCTAATTGATTAGACTATATTTTTCTGCCTACTTACAGCCCCTATCAAGTTCTTAATGAAATATGTATCAAAGCAGGACTTTTTGCTGTAGAAGAAAGTGGTATGATATACCAGTGTACTGCAAGATATAGTGAAAGACAGGAGTTATGCCAAAAGTGCTTTGTCCTATTTATTTCTCTACAGAGGAGATGGAATTAAATGGAAAATCAGACGTAGAAGGTCAGGTGGCCCAGTGGAGAAAGTATTAGCATTTCACCTAAGGATCTGAAGTTAAATTGGTTTGGGCAATATTTTTTAAGGAAAGAAGTTTGGTTTGTGCTGAATCTCTCGTGGACAATATGTCAGGTTGCTGGACCAGCGTACGCTGTGTGTCATAAATCAGCGTGACAGCATCTAACACTGCGACCGAACTTACTCATGCTTGTCTTTGTCTTAGGAGCAGGAGAACACAAAGGATTGATGCCTTGGTTATTCCTTGGCAGCAGATTTAATCTTGTTTGTTTTTTTTTTTTCCCTCTCCTCCCTCCTTTTAGGAAGTTTTCTTTTTCCTTTCTACCAAGTTTTGCTGCATAATTTGTCCTCAGTTTTAGGTTCACAATCGTTACGGAATGGGAAATACTGCATGACAGTTAAAATAGGGACCTAGCTTCTGTTCTAATTGGAATAAACCCAAGAATATTCAGAATAAAAAATGTTGGTATGTCTTCACCTTTTCATATGCTGCAAGATGTGAAAAACAGCTATTTGGCATCATGTATTTTATCACGTGTGACTTAGTCTTCACAAACAGTGAATTACACAGAAGCATCCCTTTGCTTGCTTTTGGAAGTTAAATGAAGGGTTTGACACATTTTCCTTCTCTTTACTGTCTTTTATAATTTCTTTCTGTACAAAATTAGTTTCCAAAATATTATCTGGTTGATTACGAAACAATGTTTGCTGTAATAGAAGATACGAATATGGAAATTTCTTTCAAAAGAGATTCTAAATCAAGTAATGAAATTAATTGCAATAATTTATAGTTCTACAAAACCTGCCAAATAATGATTTCAAAACTTTTTGAAGTGTGAATGCAACAAGATATTGGCAAGATATTGAACAGGAGTGTATTAAGCAGAAGACAGCTCAGTTTTGTCCAATCTAGGGAGCTTGTGTGTCCAATCTGAATCTTAGCGCAGAGCATTCAACCTGAACGAAGGTTGGGTTGGGTTGGTAAATAAAGTACCGGTATTGGCCTGATTTAGCATCTACTACTGTCAGAAACCAGTGCAGTGCTATTCTAGCAAGAAGGTGTGAGAAGGGATGTCACAGTTGGCTGATGTTGGGAAAATTGCATTAAAGAAAATAATTTCCTCTGCAGGGCAGAGTACCTCCTATAGTCTTTGGTCAGCTAAATATCTTAAGTCTGGATGTGTCTCATCCAGACGTCTATACTGAGAAGTCCTCTTCATTCTATCTGCTGAGTCTGTAGCTCTAGCCTGGGTGTTAAGTAAGGTTTTGGTAACTTTTTTAATTTTTCCAGTAGACAGCATTGTCTTTTAGGACTGAATTTTCTCAGAAATATGTAACAGGTTCTGTGTGTCCTCCACAGTTGACCACATTCAGGTGGTTAACCTTATTCTTAGAGGAATAGAGTTTGTTAAAGATTATCTGGCTCACCTGCATGCTGTGAAAGCATCCTGAGCATTCAGAGCAGAAAATTCCTACTTGCTGACTTCCCTTTACAAATAAAGAGAATAATTGGATATGAAGTTGCTGTTCCATCAGTGAAAATGGACATGAAGGTGTATCCTATGTGAATTCATCTGTCAGAGCTACTGAGAAGCCCAGGAATGCTCAGGCACCTCTCATATTATGGTCCTTAAAATAACCCTGGTCTTGCCTTTTTTAAGTATTTAGTATTGCTGTGTTGTTCCACCTACAGCAGTTATCATTGATTAATACTTAACAAGTGTTAATATTTTTTCTGGTGCAGACGTTTCTTGTGACCATTTCCCAGAAATTATACCCATCTCATTTGTTTGGTTTGCTTTGTTTTATGCTCTGTAGCTGATTGATAGATTCAGGAATGGATTTTATTTTCTTTTTATGTTGTTTAATTGGTTTCCTCCTCCAAAACAGGAGAATAAAAGTGCAAATGACCTTCTGTATTCCTCTTGTTCTCTCCTCACATAACTGGAAGGATTGTGCTGGGTTTGCCAGCAGCCAAACGTGTGCATTTGAACTGCAAGTTGAATGCATGAGTTTTGTGTCTTTTTTAGGTGACAGCATCAGGATCGTCAGCATTACCAGATTGTTAGCTGCGATATAAGCCACTTTGAGATTTTTGAATTTCAAGGCCCAATTACAGCTTTCTGAGCGGTTGTCAAATACAAACCCCCGTGTCAGGGAGCTGTGTTGTTTGCAAGGGCTGTTTTCCAAAAGTTGATATTCATTCTAGGCACATGCAGGTGGGTTTGGGGAAAGAAAGGAGAAATTAAAGCTGTCTCTGCTGTACAGCTGTCTGGGGCTCTCCCTACCTCCTGAAGGCCCTGTTTGAGCAGGAACATTAAAAAAAGAGTTGCAAATACGAGTTTGCACAAATTCAGCTAATCCTTCCTCATTACCTATAGGTCATGACATGTCTTTGTGTTATAAATAAGTGTGTTGCAGGCTATAGCCACTAGTAGAAAAACTAAAGACAAGTAGATTTTTGTGAATGAAATGCCAAAGGGTAGATTCATTTTCTCCAGTAAGATGTATATTCAGTTCTGTCTAATTTTATTTACTGCTTCTCACTTGAGGAGTGCATAAATCAGCAGTCCCGTGTAGTCTGTTGTGATTTATTGCTTAATTAAAAGTTATGAGGGCTTTTAATCTGTCTGTAATTTATATTATTTTTGAGTCAGCTGTTTCCCGTATTGTAACTTAACCAGGAAGCTTGCATCGTTTTATGAAGGGAGCATTTTGTGAGCCCCCGTATTCACTGACAGGTATGGCACACGACAGCATCTCAGGTGTTCCAGCTTGACTTCAGAGTTCAAACTTGAACCAAAGATAACTAAATATAAACTTTATTAAGTTTACCCCGCATCGATTATAGTTTGATGGCAAATACAGTCTATGCGTTTGTTAGAGTTACAGCTTAATTTTAAAAGGGATGAGACTCATTTGTGGCTTCACAATAAACAGATGTTAGCTGCACTTTAATAATTTAAAAAGAGGCTTTAAATGATTATTTATGTTTAATGGATAATTAATTTGGGTCTAGTATTGAGCCACATACTCTTGTCAAAACAATAGAACAACCAGTTTTAATGTTTTGCTTTAGTTTGGTTGCTGGGTGATTATTTTATTTTGTTGGTAGGTTACTGTTGTGTTCTTTTCTTAATTAAGGCTATAACCAGCATTTGTTATAAAAACAGATTTTTCTCCCTAAGAGTTACTGTTGAAGAATAAATGTAGTATGCAAACTTCATTTTTTGGAGTGATAGCAGAGATGGCTAACTTGAGAATTTCAGCAGAATTTGAAAAATTTTATGTGAACAGTTTTAGTTGCATGTTTCAGAGCAGTCATCTGATTTGAACTTCAATAGGTTTATCTCCTTCTTTCTCAAATGTTATATTTATTATTTGAAAACATGTGCTAGTTCCCCTAACAGAGCTTGGTCCAATCCAGGCATTATAGATTTCAGGTTAGAAGATTTGATGTCAATTTGGATTTCAATGATGGGAAGAGGTTTTTGCCATGGGTTTCGGCAGGAATAAGAATTTCCTATAGCTGTGAGTCAGCTGCCCTCTGTTGGTTAGTTCAGCTTTGCTGGGATTTCATTTGTGTTTCTTGTGTCTTCTGCTGGGATGGATGGGAAGAGCTTTTCCTGAGTCCCACCTGCCTGTCGTGGGTTTGAAGTCAGTGGGGTCCATCCAGTAACCCACCTCTGCTTGATGCAAGGTGTCACCATGGCAAAATGCTCAACTTCTCCTCACCTTGCTTTTAAGCTTCGGATTTCCTAAATAACTTTGTATGTAATTACAGTGTTGTCACAGAACAGTTTTAATAGTTTCTGAAACAAAAATTTGTTCCAGGATTTTTTTAAAACCTTTTTCTTTAAAATAGTATTTTAGAAACATTGATAAAAATAATGAAATTCATTTTTACTTGATGAAAATGGTTTGCTCTGAAATAATGTAGAAAATGTCCTATGCCCCATTAGGTAAAAACTGTAGATGTCTTTCAGATAGTCAGGAAGATTTTATCCAAGCTATTCTGCAGGAGTTTGAGATTTGGATAACTATTATTAATTAGTATGAACTTTGACAATTAGAAATGCTAAACCAAATAATATCTATCAGCTCTGCTGATCAGTCTACCTTCAACCATTTATTCCAACATCTATTAAGTTTATGTGTCATTTATGCTCTTATAAATTAGTTTTAAATTATGACTTTGAGTTTTAAATTTCGACTTTACTAAGTAAAGATGAGAATTTTTCCTTTCTTGAGTGACATTATGGTTCATGAACTTTCTAATTAACTACCAGGTGTAAAGATAGTTTCATTCTTGTTCTGAAGACTGAGCAAAAAAAGATTGTTGAAAAATGGTTTAGCAGTAAGGTTTAACAGTCTCTTCTAAGCAAGACTTTGAGAAGTAATGAAGACTTAGTCATATGCTACTTTTACAATGTTTTGTTCTATATGTGTTTAACTGGTGCAAATCATTAATGTACATTTGTTAATGCTGTTATACAGTGTTCTATTTAATACATAGAGTTTAGGTTTTTCATTCAGTCTTCAGCATATAAGAAGATTGGTGCTCCTTGGTCTATGCTTTCAAGAAATGCAACTACAGTGGCTGGACTTTCCTGAGGCACCTCTGTTGGTTTTGGTTGTGGTGGGAATGCTTAGTGGTCACCAAGTCCAACATATGGCTCTTTATGAATGTGCAATTTTCAATATTTCTTAAAATAAATCCAATCTGTTGCTTTAATTTAAACTCAGTGTAATCTCAAGTGGCCATCTGGAACATATATTTGTATATGTAAATCATTCTTCTGACAGCTAAGTGTTGCTATTAATCCAGTTATTAAGGAATTACTCCTTTGTAGCTGGGGATCTGGACCTGCATCAAAACATGCATGCCATATTTTTATCCATCTTCTACATGATGTCCTCTTTGAGAAGTTAAATCCTAGCTTTAAATCCAAATTTTGATGTAAATCTATAACTTATGTCTGGCCCGGGATATTAATTTTTGTTAAGGTAATGCATATTTCTGATAAAACTACCATACAACAAACCAGCACTTTAAATTCTGTTTTGGTTCAGCATGTAGTTCAGTTAGAGTCTGATTTACAGAATGTAATCATGTTACTTTTTAATAAGGCTCAGATCTTGTTAATGTTTGCTACAGGACGGAGGATTTTGCTCCTCTGGGTAGTCACAGAGAGGGACTGCGAGACAGGACTCGCACCAGGCTGCCAGTTTGGAGCCTAATGTTTCTAAATTCATGGGCATTGATGTTTTTCTTTCATGTTGCTTTTCCCCAGCTAGTAGCTGGTTGTAAAGTTGGATAGTAAATAAACAGATTTATATTTGTTGGAACACAAACATCAGTGAGTACTTTAACAACTAGAGTAGCAATAGATATTCATTAGAAAATCTATTGGAGAAATCAATTATACTTTGAGTTTTCTTGTTGAGAGAATGGAAGTACTCGGTCCGTGTAAACCAGATATTACTCGAGTGATCAGCAGGTGGGCAGACAAAATAGGCTTTATGGATAGTCTCACAGGTGAGTAAAATAATAAGAAAAGATTAATTTTCTATTCTGTGTGTTCCCAGAGCAACCATTGACAAAACAACTGTTTTTTTGAGAATGAGGTATGGAAGATTGTTTCTTACAGTGCACAGTATGTACACAACTCATCAGTCCTGAGAAAGAAAAGTGATGATTAAACTCGATCAGATTAAATATTTGCATATAAAAGAGGTTTTTTCTTAAGATTCATTTCAGGTCAGTGTTTGATAAATGACTTGCAGATTTTCATCAGCATTCTCATGTCTTCCTTTTTGCATAATAAGTATCCTCTCAGGAGCTCTATGCAAACAGCAGCATTTTCAGCAGTTAACTTATCACATAGGAAATTTTAAGTACAAGTTGTATTTGGGTCATATCTGCATGCTCACCTCAGAAATTAATCCCAGATAGAGGAAGAATAAATATTTTTTTAACTTCATTTCCTTGTTTTCACCCTGTCATGATAATGCAGCATACCACAGTACCCAAGAGCTTAACAAGAGAAGGCTGCATAGATGATTTCTTAAGCCCTTCAGGTAACACTAAAATGTTTACTTGTTTGGGAGTAAAATGTTCATTTTAGACAGATCTTTTCTACTCTTCTACTCTGTATGCTACTTTTTTTTTTTTTTTTTTAATAATCCTTTCTAACAGGTCCCACCACCTGTTAGACAGCAGAGTCCTTGCAATGCTGATTCTATACATCTGATTTCTACACACACCACAATGAAAATTCATCTGTAGTCAAATCAAAAGCACAGTCAGTGCCTGACAGGTATTGATTTTTGTGATGGCACTACGTTTAAAACCAAGAATGGGACTTTCTTCTTTCAGTTCCTAATGACGTTACAGAAGTGACTTCACCTCCATGTCCAGCTGTGCAGAACAGCATTGGACAGTAATTCTTCTCACAGCACCCCATATCAAAAGGCTGCACTTGAAACTCAGTTGTGAGAAGTTTGTGTACGGATCCAGGCTCTACGTGGCTTAATTCTGCTTTTCCCCCTGTAATTCACGGTAAATCAGCTGTGCCTGAGCCAGTGATGGGTACGTGGTGAGTGCCAGGAGGTGCACTCTGGCTGCTCTGTGCTCCCGACTGAGTGGGGTTTATGGCAGCTCTTCGCTTCCGGAGCGTGCCCATAAATCCGTGGCATATTGTGTGATAGCAGATGCAAACCCTAGTTTTATGTCCTGTCTTCCAGCTAGTGTTTTTCCAACTACTGTGTTATTCTAACCAAATGTTATCCCTATAGTGTCTAGTCTAACTCTCATCATTTAATTAAATAAAGGCAAATTCCAATTAACTTTTAAGAGACCTGGAATTAGCCATACTTTTTTAGAAAGTAGTATTAATTTACACAATATTTCCCTTTTTTCTGTCTATTCAATGAAGGTGAAACCTTTGATCCGAATTATAGGTAAAGCCCTACAAAGTGGCCTCCCTATAGAACAGTCAATTGTTTCATGTACTAGAAGTTTGCATATTTTTGTTGGATTGTGATCTAATTTGCAAACTGGGTAACACAGAATCACAGAAT
>NW_010333482.1:0-13740 GCF_000700745.2 Antrostomus carolinensis | reverse complement strand
TATTATATTTCATTAAGTTTTTCTCTGCCTTTAACTGAGAGTTTAACATGTAATACAAAAAATTTCTTACATCTCAAAGACCTTGTCCTTTTGAATGGCTGATGTGTTTTGCCCACCTATTTTATAAACCAAACTTCTGAAGCATTTAAAATGAAATGTTTAAAACTTGGGCAAATGTATTTAAGACAATAACTAGAGTTGTCAGGGATCCAACAACAGTGCATATTAACACATTACTCAGTAAAATGTTCTTTGCAAATTAAATGGATAAATAAATGAAAATCCTAGAAACAAGGTGTCTAGCAGAAATCGTTGGCACTTGGAGTAAATCACTGCTTTGGGGTCACATTTGAAAAGAAGATTTGCAAAACAAAAGGCCTGAACTGTGTCCTGAGCAGAGACCTGCCAAGTCACACAGTGCAGCTGAGGAGAGAGCAGGGACTGCCACAGTCATCATACGTGATTGAAACAAGTGTGCCTTCATCTATATACCACTTATCTGAGCTCACTGACACTCCTGCAGTACCAGAATCAAATATCAGTATTCAAAGAAAAATTTTCAGATAACTTGAAGGTAGGGACCAGGTAATTTCCTAGGCACGAGGGACAACAGACACAGAGGGAGCAGATTCAAAGGAAAACAAGGGTAGGAAGGTGGCTCTGCAATGTACCTTCTTCACTGAGCCTCACACAGAAAACCTGTACTACTCTTGAAGAGATGGACAGAGGATAATTAACAGCTTAAACTTATGATAATACTGGTTTTGTAGCTACACCCGCCAGAACTTCATTTTCCTTTCTTCTTTAGCAGAAAATTGAGACAAAGAGCAAACAGGGATATAGCAAAAGCAGGTTCACAGAAGGAATAATTAGGAGAAACCTATTGCAAGAATGTATGTTTATTTAGTATGTCTCTTCAGGTCAGTTTACTTATGAACATTAGCACCTTTAAAAACATTTTCTGAATAACTAAGAGACAGAAAAAAAAAAAAAAAAAAAAAAAAAGCAGGCCTTAGAAAGCGTCTTAGCAGCTCCAGCACAACCTCCCTCTTGCAAAGTTATTATCCCTTAAACAGGCCATCATTCTGGAAGAGCTTACAGAAGGAAAGTACTCGTTTCCCATTTGAGGTTCATTACACAAAATTAAAGCCATTCCACAACCATCAGAATTAATATTTGATTTCCAGAGGCAGTGTGTCTTGTGGCTGACTGAATGCTTTACTGAGCTATAACAAGGTTATCTAGTAGAGAGGAATTTTGACTAACAAATGGGTTTGTCTGGTGTCTGGTAAATTTCAAACTCCAGTTCACGTTTTCCCCATGTATATGTCATTCAAAGACGTCTCTCCATCTCTTCCTAGCTCATCTCCTTACTAGTCTAAACATAACTATTGCTTTGAATGATTCTACCTTTTTAATTCAGCACATGTAAATGGCAATATTGCTACCAATTGCTAATTACCCCACACATAAAAATTAGTGGTTGCAAGCCACGTTCTTTTCAGGTCAAGCCATTTACTGAAATTTAGTTTACCTACCTGACTCATTATAATGGAAATGGCATCCACATCCAAGTAAGACACCTGAAGTGCTGTGACTAGCAAACATTGCAAATAGTAGAAGTCCTCTCGTTTTTATGTGTATATTGCACATTATAGGTAGAAAAGCAAAATGACACCAAATGACTTTGCATGGGAAAGAAACCTGGCATAATACCAGGTAGAAAATCGACTAAAAATATTACTTTGTTTAAATTGGCCTAATGCTTTTCAGACTCTGATATCTTTGACTGATGTCCTTGCCAAGAAGATTATGAAGTGGTGAGTTGTTTAAGAACACTATATCTTGATTTGCTTTAGTAGGTTTACCTTTCAGAATGTGTCATAACTTTCTAATATTAGAACAAGCATATAGTTACAAAAAAAAAGAATTCACAGTTGTTCTTTGAGTCAATCATCATAAAAGTTTGGACAGCCTTGGGATTGATTCTAAAGAGAAAGATAAGTCAGCCCATGTTTATTCTTTTCCTCTCTTTGATAAGTATTTGGTCAAAAGTAAATACCATACTTTCCACTTGCAAACATTGTAACGGTTTCCCTAGCTTAATGCAAAAAATTCTGTTCCCATATACTTGAAAATTGTTCAAGTCAGAAAGCGTTCCATGAATATAAATGTGCATTTTTAAAATAATGTTTAATTCCTTTTCTTATGGAGTTTAAAGACCAAGCTATAGTACTAATTTCTAGAGTTCAAACAAATAGCAGATTTTTCTTCTGTTAATTCATTCTAACTAAAGAGAAAATATTAATTTGTATTATCAAATTGTCTGTAATTCATACTGCAATTATATTAGTGCTAATGCATTTACCTCAGCTAAAAACTCACACTTCATGTGTGTTTACCAGAACTGAAAATTATATTCTATTTTCAATTGGAAAACTTAATTTTTTAGGAAGTTGCATGCATCAACTAGTCCAGGAGTAATACAATTACACATGACTTGTCTATCTGTTGAAAAACAGAAAATGGGAATTTTTTTTATTGAAATACCATGTATAGTCTGCTTCTAGTAATGAAGAGTTACTTTGCAAAGGGATTTATGCAGAAAATGAGAACCCAACAGGGTCACACTAATATGTTTTGTGTTATATTGTGATTTTTTTGTTTTGTTTTCCTAGTAGAACTTGGAATTTTGGTTTTTTGTGATCACTTACGTGCAAAGATTTAATTAAAGTACATTAAATACATTTTTAGTGTGAGTATCTAATATCTGTGTCATTTATCCAGAAAGTAACCTTTTTGATAAATCTTACTGAGGTCTGTTACCCTTTGCAATCAAAAGAAATAGCACCTGTAGCACGTAATAGAATTTTGAAAAGCATCTGTATTCAAAATAGAGATGTGGTTAGCTTGCCAAACATATAAAATTGCCATACTTGTTTAGATCTCCTCTTCTGATAGTAAAAAGAATGAACCACCAGCTCCATGAGGTCACTGTTTTTAAATAACAAACATTTAAATAACAAACACCGATGAGAAACCTACAAGTAGAATGAGGGCTGAATGCAAGCATCTGACAGGGAAGAGATTTTCTCAGAAATAATTCCACAATATAATTAATTATAATTCTGTTAACATAATCAACTATATTAAATATATTTAAGTATATAATTATTTAAGGACATTTCAAATTTCAGAATCCACCTCCATGGACAAATGTCCCAGCAACATGAAATCTCATTTACTACATTTTACCGGTTAATATCAGTATCTTTAGTGGTTAACAATTTCTTGGTATTAATTTATTAAGGACCATCTCTGTTAAAGGTGTGAAAAGACATTTGAATCCCTGGCTGAAGAACTGCATCTACAATGTGCAGTGCTCTGTAAAACAGCTACTGTGGGGCTGGCCTGAAAGATGAGGAGTTGCAGGGAGAGCAGAGTTCAGCACAAAAAAGTGCAGATCATAATCCTAGTCCAGACAGCAGCATACATGTCTTGAGAACCATCAGAATTAGAGAAGTTTCACTAGAAAAAAAACCCTGCTATAAATGATAGATCATAAAGCAGGCTTGTTAGGTACTAAACCTCTCCAAGAAGGCAGAAAACAAAATAAGACAAAGTTTTAGAATGGCAGGCAGGAATAGACAGCCAAAATGAGTTAGTAAAGGCTGATGTGTAAGCAAGACCTCTTTTCATGTGCGATCAAAGGTAGTCTTTTCAAAGGTGTGTATTTCTCTATCTCTATCATCTATCTGGTAATGCATAGGATATGCCATTCAACTTTTGAATATATGTCTTCTAACTGTTGGAACTTAATTCAGACAGATTTTTGTGAAATCTTCTTAATTGTGTGACAAGTATATTACAGTGAAAATGAGATCTTTTAAAATATTGGTCTTTTCCAAAAGGTATGCCTCCAACAGTGTGCTTGACTCCTAAGAAAGAAATGGGATACCTACAAGTAAACACATATATGTTTTATTTCATCAAACAATATAAAGAAAAGCTGATATTTTTCAAGCTATCTTGAGAAGTTTTAACTACAATTACCACTAGGCCCTATCTAAAGCGTGAGAAAGGAATTATTATTTTGGCTTGTCTGATTTTAAACTGGCATGTTTAAGTATGACTTGAATAGAAATTGGGCTTTTTTCTTGTTTCTGACATCATAAGCCTCTAATTTAGCAAATTCCATAAGCATGTACTTACTTTGAAGTATATCTGTAGTCCTGCTACTCATGAGCTTAAAATTAAAGACTTGTTTAAATTGTATTTTGTCTGAGACCGTAAATTAAAGCTAATTCTAGTTAAGTGATTGAAGTTACACTGAGCTAATAAGAACAGAGACAGACTCTTGTTTAAGCTTCCTGAGCCCTGTTGAACTGAGACTCTGATGTGTCTTGGTTTTAGATTCAAAGCTGGCATAGAAAATCTAACTTAATTTTGCTCCTAGCTTCTAGTTCAAAGGCATCATTCTTTTGTCTCTTTTTTAAATACTTCAAAAACATGCAGACTTCTTTTAATCAAATTAAAATATGGCAGTGCCATGTAAAAAGCACTTTCTGAGAATTACTCCTGTCATCAAAAACTAACATTACAACATTAGTATTTCGCTCAATGTTATACAGAGAAATGTGAGTCCTGAAGGGACAAATTTTATTTGCAATCACATTTAACATGGAGCCTGAAGGAAAGGTAATGTTCTGTGATCCCACAAAACAGCTGTTCAAAAGAACATTTGGGTTTTATTTTGCCATAGTTTGATATTTCGTACAACTGGAAATTTGGTTCCTCTCACTTAATTCGGACTATTCAGGCTTTTCTAACTTCACTATTCAAAGTAACTTATAACTAAATTTATCTCTAAAGAAATATAATATAGGAAGCTATAATTGTGTTTAGACAACTAAGTTTTGATAGATGTGAACAATTGTGGCAGCCTAACTACATATCTGCATATATAAATCCTTGGTTTCAAGATTAAAAAATAGTAAACAGTGCACATGAATGATCAAAGTGCTGTGCAGAGACCACCCACCCAAATCTCTCAACATAGCCTTAGAAGACAAATGAAGGGAAAGGCTTTCAATCTCTTTCCAAAGTTAAGGGTTCTGTTTCCCTAGTGAAGACACAGCAGCCAAAAAAAGCAATTGACAGTGTCTTGTTTTAGCTGTTTGTCAGGGAATTCCATGTTTGCCTTACAACACTTGATAACATTCACAATATTCAAGTATCCTGTTTCAACTCTGGAAAAAAGCAGTAATGAAAAATCACTTGGTCTGAAGGATTAATCCAAGATGTTTACTGGTTTAAACAATACTTCAGAGGTCCTGCAAAACTTTGATGTTTTTCCTCAAGTATCTGTCAGTCTACTCAGCTCCAACAATTCAATGATCAGAACTTGAATATTTTAATCTCAGACCAGGATCAAAGCTGAAATATCAAATTTCTATCAAGCAAAACTTTTCAAAAAGTTTGATTCAGAAATTTCTCTATGATTTTCTTGTTATTTGAGAGATCTAACGGTTTCATGATTAAATTTTTGAAGTAACCTGATATATTTAGTCAGTTCAACATTGAATAAATATCTGTTTTATGATAAACCTCATGAAACCAGTCCAGGATCAAGAGTCCATGATGTTAGACATTGAACCGATAATTGAAGATAATAACATCTTCCCAATAGGACTTACAGTCAGTATTTAACAGCTAAGTAAAATACACAGATGAAAGGACTCTTGGGGGAACAAGAGAGAGAGTGAGCAGAATGTAATAATTAAAATTTAATGGAAGTTAGCAAGTCTTATCTTGTCACTTTAGAGCCCTCTCTTACATTGGTAGCGGAAAGTTTTGGGTTTTTTTAAAGCAAAAGCAAACATCAACAAACCCTCGATATTTTACACTGCAGTATCAGCTTATTTTAAGGCACAAAAAGCTAAGTTTGCCCCCTTAAATACAATGTAAACCTCTCTTTCTCTTTAAGAAATAATCTATATAAATAACCCTTAAAATAAAATACGAATCACACTTATGTCAAGAATTGTATAAGAACACAAAAAAACCCTGTAAAAATATCATGAAAATGAGCCAAACCACACTCATTGATCTCTTTGGTCTTCTTGTAATGGGGTTTTTCTCCCCTCCACATCCATCTCCACCTTTAATTTTCTCATCTCATTCATGCAAGCAGCACCTGGGTCATAGCAATATTAATATTTTCTGTTCATCCATGCCTTTCCTCTGTTTGCTCAAGGTACTTCTGCATTGCTTCTTAAGCACCAGCAGTGCAAGCTGTATGATCAGCTACAACCAATAATAACAACAGGCTTCCAATTTGTGTAATGTATTTCTATAAGATATTTTATTTTTAATATTATTTTGCACTATAGAAGCTAAAAGAGTCAAGTAGACTTTTTTTTCCCTCTGCTTAGCAGAAGCTTTTATTGGGGAAAAGAAAAAAAAAAAAAAAAAAAGAAAAAAGTAGAAGCATATGACTGAATAAGAACATATTCCTGATCACATCAACTCCAACTGTAAGCACTCCACAAGTAGATTGGCCAGTCCTGGAAGCTGTATTCTTAAGGGGCACTATACTTATATGCATTTTCTTGGGGCATCACTGAATCATTTGAAACTGTAAGCAGCATTTGCCAGGCTCATTAGGCTGACCTTCCAAGGCTTCTTTATAAATAAGAATTATCAAAATTGTGTTTCCAGATTTTTAAAGCCACCATATCAAATGTTCAGTTTCAAAAATATAAGTTTAGTTGTTGGCTTTTTTCCAAATGATTCATGTGAGCATTAAAAGAACAAGCATCACCAGATGTTTTCAGTTTTTCTTCCTCTCTTCTTCCCTCCCCTCCTTCTTCACTTCCCTCTCCCTCTACCTTTTCTTTTTCTAACTATGCTGTTAAAAATGAACAACACAGGAATGTATTCATACCTTTCCCAGACAAAGAAGAGAAAAAATATATAAAGGGAAAGTAAATCTGGCTGTTAAAGGGATGAGTAATCAGTCCAAGTTAATTCTGGAATCTGACAAAAAGATAAAATCTAAACACTATAAGACATAAAAAGCAATTATGAAAATGCATGCCAATGTTCATTATCAAAGGTATCAAATCATATTTTAATGGAGCACATGATTTTCTAACGCAGTTCCTTACACTTCAGTAACAGACTGCTGGACTTACTGCACAAACCATGCTAAAAAGCTCCATATGTTGCAGAAACAGTGCAACTGTGTAAACAAATTACATCAGCTCTTTCCTACCCAAAATAAAATGAAAAAAAAATATGCACACATAGACATATATATAACAGTCGAATACCCCTGGTTACATACTGTGTCTCTATTACATATCCTTTTCTCCTGTCTTACCAGCTTGGGTTGGAATCTAGTCATAGCAAGGACTGTCTCACAGTTACACCACCATGTTTGACACAGTAGAGCTCCAATCTTAGTTATGTCAACTAAATCTACTAAAGCTATCTAAGACAAGGGAAACCTGGGATGCTGAACACAGCAGTCCCAATATGGCAGTTCAGCTTTATCTATGATGTGAGGTTTATGCCAGGAGTAGAAGAGCACATGCTACATCAATCTGACAGTATATCAGAATAATATATAGTCATATGAGCCTATGGAACAAAAATGTTCTGAACAACCTCTGACTGCACCAAATAACCAAATCAAGGAAAGGCAGTTGCAAAGGGAGGATTGATAGAAAAAAAAAAAGGTGAAAAATTATAATGACAAAGCTTTAAATGCTGTCATGGATCTGGAGACTTCTCTGATTAATGCCAGGAAGTCTGAATATATTCCCATGCAGAGTTTGCTCACAGCTGCAAATCTTTCAAGCACAACTCCCTGAGGAATAAGACTTGTAAGATAACTGGTAGAATAACAGTGAAAAAAAGAACAATAGGTTCTCAAGTACTGGGAATGGAATTGCCATTAAAATTTGCCATCCTTTTATAATGTCAAGTTTATACTTTGTTCCCTAATCTTACTAAGAATTTCATTAACAAGCTTGAGACTTGAGTGAAGAATGGTTTTATTTGATCTGCTGACTGTTGTGTAAGACTAAAATAAACAAACTATTAAATTTGTCCCGTTCCTCTTTAACTTTTATGTATCTGCCCTCTATGATGCCTGTATGTTAGACTATAAAACAATAAATTCAAGAAAGGTTACTGAAAAACAATAAAAAATAGAGCTGAGTTGATGCTTAGTTGCAATAAAGGAATTTCAAGTCTTGCAGTAAAGCCACAGGTTACCACAAACTGAAAGACTTGAGACATAGAGGAAATGTTTACAGTGGAAATCAATGAAGGGTGCTCTCCCATGTCATGGGGGTTGAAGGCCCTCAATGCAAAACCCCCAGCTCAGGCTAGGCTGAAGGAGTCGGTCTCATCATATGAACTCCACCTCCATCAGAAAGCCGATGGTCCTGCTCTAAACCATCTGGGATTTGGAGGTGAAAATGAGGGCAGGGGGAAGAGGGAAAGGGACTTTCCTGTTTGATTCTTCCTTTCTTGCTCTTTTTCCCTCTCCTTGTCTCATGCATATTGCATCTCTTGTAACAGTGATGTAAAAAAAAAAAAAAAAAAAAAAAAAAGGCAGCTGAAAGCAAGTACTCCAATCAATACTGGCATAACTCTTACACATCTCTAGCTGGCCGATCAGAACACACGCTGCGCCTGAGGTCCTCCACTCATTAGTGTCTGAGTCAGCACCTCAGGCAGAAGTTGCATTTTTCTGGCTTATTTCTCTTTCCTGACCCATTCTTTGAACATTTGTCTTCTTCTGTCCTCTGGGAAACAGGATCAGAGAGAGTAGCAACATAAAATCTAGGAACTCCAAACCAGCTCAACTATCTTCTCTTTTAATCTCAGAAGAACTATTACTGTTTTTAATATAATCTAAAAGACAGCTGAAGAAGGGAATTTCTCTATAAAAACTCCCTGTAGCTAAAAGGGTGAGGAATAATGTTGAACTGCAAATTTTCTCAATATTTCAAGTATTTAACAATTTTTCTTTTTTCTAGGTCTGTAATCGAAGCATAGATTTGGAATGCCACTTATTACAATGGGAGTTCGCCAGCAATAACTCAAAATGAAACCCCAGACCACGCTTCACTGTTTATGTTGTAACTGTGAACATGGTCTATATTAACATCTTATCTTTTGTTGGGCCTCAGGCACCCTACCTTCAACACAGCACATCACACTGCTAAGTAAAAGTAGAACCAGTTTGTGTTTTCTGTAGCTTAATATCACCATATAAGAATATATTCCCAGCTGCCTATGGCTTTGCTAAGTTTTAACCATTTTCACATTTGAAACATTCCCTGCTCAGTATACCTCAGAGACTCTAGCTGGGAAAAGTGTTGGCTAAGGCAGCCACTTCCAAGAAAGAAATTTCCAAGAATTTTGATTAAAAAGCACTGAGGAGAGGAGTGAGGCAAGATCTGATACCGAGACCGACTGGGCAAAAGCCCGTGAGGGACAGATCCTGTGCAAAGAAAAGTAAGCAATTACATAATTTATCATAATGCACACTTGTAAGGAGACTGAATTAAGGTGGCATAGGGAACTTGTAATTCTTGGACTTCATAATTTATAAATGCTTGACTTGCAATGATAATATTGTTATTTTAATGTGGTGGTTTTGTATATATTATTTTCTAAGACATTGCTGTTACAGGGAGAAACAAAACATTTCTTTTCATTGTGATAAGGAAATATTTAGGAGATTGGGAATCTTCATGTACAGTTATTTTTTTTCTGAAAATGCCACAACCTCAGGCTGGTTCCCTTTATTGAGAATGCATGCCTGGTTAAGATGTTACTGAGGAGTGTAATGGCACTTACAAGCAGACACAGTAAGTCATTATTTCTGTCTGATCTACTCTTTCCCGAATAAGGGATCACTTGTGAATACATCTTTAAATAAAAAGATGAGGCTTTATTCTTGCATGTCTAGCAAAAATCTTGTGAAGATTATTTGTAAATGATGTCTTTACTTAAGTAAACTTTTATCAGATCTAGGCGATTTGGCATGTCTTTTGTTTATAAAATAGAACCTTGAAAATCTTCCCCTGTTTTTGTAATTACATGGTGAAATAAAAAGGGCATTTATTTTTCCAGAGTGTTGCCTCTCTCATTTGTTTCATAATCTATTACACTATAGAGAACAAAAAGACAACAATATTTTTGTGTCTAAAACCAAATGAGAAACCACTCCCCATGAGACTTTGAGCTTCTTCAATTTCCAGTCATAGCAGGAGGTTTAGCACCTCAAAATAATCAAGCATAAGAAAAACGTCATGGCATTTTCAGGAAAAAATTGACTGCAACGTCTTTATTCCCATTCTCCTAAAAGGTTTATTTTCACAATGAATAGTGTTTTGTTTCTTTCTGTACTAATAGACTTTGTTATTAAATTAGAGATGCAGGCTATTCTCTAATAAAGAAAATAAAATCTTTAAGGAAGTGATATTCAAAATGTAAATTGTCAGTGTCAGGCAGAGATAAAAAAATAAGGCAGTATTTTTTGACAGAAACCATAAAACAAATGCAGTTTCCATTCAACTGCATGTGAGACCCACTGACTTATATGTGTGATAATTTTCACAGCTATGAGGGTTTTTAAAAAAATTATTTTCACTGATTGGCTATGTTTAATAATCTCACCCATAGGAGTGTATTATTAAAGAACTGTCCAATAACAGGATAGCTTAACTGTTAGGGTTTCAGCAAAAAGTAGGATTAATAACAGCAAGTCCACCACTGAAAAATACCTGACTACTTTGACCAGTCGCTTCTTACCATACCACTTATTTTGAGGGAGCTGAAGATTAATGAATTTATTTATGTATATACAACTTGTACTATTTATCAGAAATAAATTATATTTGCAAAAATACTGTCCCAGTGTAGCTATGCTAAGCTCTTTGTCTGTCAGGAAATAAATTATGGAGGAGGTCTGATGCAGGTGTTTTCCCTTTTCCTTAACTTTGTGCATGTTGTTTTTTGGGTTTGTTTTGGTTTTTTTTTAATCAGAATGCAGAAACCCCTGTGCTGTTGAGAAAACAGCAGCAGCAGTAAGTATTCCTTGAGATGTGCCATGGTGAGGTGAACAGGAATCTGATGTACCAGGCATGTTACAGCATGGAGACTGTTTGTCTTGACTATGTATTTATTACTCTTTGTGCTGTTCTTTCTTCTTCTCTCTCTTCTCTCACCTAGAATTGAAGAAATCAGAGAAATGCACCCTTGCCAGTCATTAAAAAAATTAGTCCACCAAACAAGCTACATGGATGGCTCTACCTCACAAGCCAAGAAGAAAAAGCTAAGACTCTCAAGAGGGCCGAGTGCAGGACGTCTTCCAGACTTCCCATGAAATCTATGAGTTAAAGCAGTAATAGCCAAATGAACATAGGGTGATGAAAGACCAATGAGCCAAATGCAATAAACAGCTGCCAGTAACATAAGAAATTGTGAAATGAGCAAAAGAAAACCAGAAAGAAGTACAGCTTCTGTGGTTTCCAGTGGTAATAGTTCAGAGTGCTGCTGAGAGAAGGAAGTGCTTGTTGTTTCCTTACCTTCTTAAAGACCCTGAAACGTCACAATTACATCATCTTTCCACAAAAGCTACCTGAACTAATATAGTTTGCTGCTAATGTGGCTAAACTAGAAATATCATAAGTCCCATTCTTTTCCCAAAGCATGAGGTTTTTCGCACCACCAGGATCCTTGCTAGACACTATACTGCCAGCTACTCATGGAGGTCATATTACTGCCACAATTAATACAGCATATTATTTCACAATACATAGCACATCTAAATGCCACCATACCTGTAACTCTCTTGCTCCATCAAGTGCTTTTTGTTGTTTCATAATTACAGTGGCACAACTCTTACCTAAAACCACTTTGACATCAGTCTAGGAAATGAGGATGGTATTGCATATAGACCTCTTACAGCCTTAGTGTGCAAGCCATCTCAAAGATGCTTTTATTTTCCTGCATCCATTGCATGCTAAAAGACAAATTATATATCTCATTCACAAATATCTACAGTCATTTAGGATGCCCAGTCTGTCCCACCTGGCCTTCAGCTTCAGATAGAAAAGGGTATGTCTTTCCTATGGGTCCCATGGCATATCAGCCAGTGCCATTTGGATATCTGAGATACTGCAGGAGATCTCAAATGTTAAATGGGTAACTGAATCAATCCTTAATTGACTCTTAAAAAGACTAACTTTGAAATGTTTGTTATTTATGAGATTTTTTTCTTTCAGACAATTTTTTCCTTCATTTTGGCCTTAGTCCCGTATTCCATGAATCTCCCATTACTCCTGTCTCTTCTTCACATGCCATTTCCCTTATCTCTAGGTCCTGTCTCCCAGCAACTGGCTACCAGTTGAAATTAACATGAACTACTGACCCAAATAATGCAATCAATGCGTGTGTCTGTCTAGGTACCACTGAAATGTTGAACTAGGATACGAAGGCCTGTAGGAAAGTTACATGCTTAAGCTTCCTCACTGAGTACAGTGCATGCAGAGATATGAACCCAAACACTGTGCCCACTCTGTTTGGTGAAGTATGGCTCAAGAGCAAGCGAAAGTATAGGTCATATTGGGTACACTGAGCACAACTTACAGATATTGGCTCAAGGCCAGCCAGATCTCTGTTATCCTGATTGTCAGTCCTCTCTGCATTTAATAATGTTCTGGAAAGGGACAGCAACCCAAATTTCTTGCCTAACACCATTAGAATAATTTGTTTAGAAGACCATTTTTGGTTTTGTGATTTTTTTTCTTTCAAAATTAAATAAATCTTCATTCTTTAATTTTAAAGATTTTAAAGCATTCTTACTTAACTTATAAAGAATTTCATAATGATATGTATATTTTAGGGAATGACTGACTGCATCAATTTGGCTAGTTAGCTACCATTATTTTGTACTGTTAACATCAGTAAGTCATCCAACAGACTGACAGAAAGTAGTAGTCTTAAATATGCAGCAAAAGTGTATAGGAACAGTATTTTCAGTTAAGGAAGGAAAGGAAGTTCTTTCAAAAGATGTTTTCAATGCAACATCTTAGAGCTTCCTGAATTAGCATCTATTTAGGTTTGATTACCAAGGACTGTGTTTAAGAGGTAGTTTCAAGCCACTTGGCTACAAAGTTATTCCAGATGTTGTCACTTACACAGGCAATGTATTTATTAAGCCTTTTCCTATTTTCCATTTCAGTGTGTGCTAAACTGTGGTTCTGTTTTATCCTCTTATTTTGATGTTAAAAGTGCCCAATGGCAACGAACAGAGACAATGGAAATAAAAACAAATTACAAAGACAATCACACATTCAAAAGGGTCTTTAAATTTATTACAGCAATTTCATCCATTCAGTCAACAAGTCATAAAACCTAATGGACCAGATCTTTAAAAAATGTACATAGGTATAATGCCCCTGCAGCTATACCAATTTAGAATAGTTGATAGTCAATCCTCTGCTTGTGTTTGCAAAGGACGTTCACTTAGATAAATTTCCATCCTCACTGTCCCGTATATATGCAGATCTTTCAATTAACTTCTTGGGTTCTGCATGCAGGCTGTGAATGCGCAGTTACAAAATCACAGAATGTTAGGGATTGGAAGGGACCACCACCAAGTCCAAGCCCCCTGCCGGAGTAGGAACACCCAAATGAGATCACACAGGAAGG
>NW_010333481.1:31837-42508 GCF_000700745.2 Antrostomus carolinensis | reverse complement strand
TTATTTTATTTTATTTTATTTTATTTTTAAGTATGTTATGGCTCACATACTGAATAGATCTTGATTTGGTAACAAATGGACCTTGGGCATTAGTACTATCTTTGTCTTTCTTTTTTTCTCTGTGATATATATCTATAACAATAGTTCAGACACTCAAAGACTGAAATGCCAAACTGAGGTGTGGGATCAGGAAAACATATGGAAGACACATACAGAAGTCTGCAGCATACAAAAAGTCAGATAGGATAAAGTAATAGTTCCTTTTTTCCCCCCTTTAAAATTGGTGTTTTTCAACCTTTGGTCTTTGGGCGAGTTAATATTTTTATAACATTTTCCTCTTTGTCCCAAAATCAGAATGGAACATCCAAAATGAGGGGTGTGAAGATTGTTTTCTCTTTCTAATTGTAATGGCCATAATTAACTTTTGGATATGCATTCTATGCACTCAGGTTTGTTTTTTTTTTTTTTTTTTAAAGAAGACCAATATGTGAACAAATGATTAATACGCTATACTTGAGATAATTAAGATCTCCAGTCTGAAACCCTGTTAATATATTGTGGTGATTGCAGGGGAGTTTTGACTCCATACATAGGTGCAGAGAAGAGAAACAATGAGAACTGCTGTACATTTCACCCCAGGTGAAAGGAAGCTGCAAATTGGTTGTAGAGAGAGAAGTAAGTGTGCGTGAGTAGAAATTTTCCTCTGCTCTTCAATCTGCAAATTATATCTGAGATTAAAATAGTAATTAAAAAGAAAAAAAAAAAGCCACAGAAAGATTTATTTGGCAGTGATTTTACAGCTCTGGGTTTGCACGGCTTTTGTTGGAGCTGCAGAAATCTTTTGGTTTGTTTTAGATGCTGGGAAGGCACCTTTAGCAACTGCAGTGAAACAGAAGGTAGTGCTGAAGTGACCCAGTCGAGAGAGAAATGTGCTCAGGGAAAGTGCAGGCTCCTGTGTTTACCTTTGCAGCAACATGCCACTGCATGCTCCGTGGGGTGAGTTTTCCTTTGCAGGACCCAGACATCCCCAGGACTCCCTTGCTGAGTGAGGGAGGTGTCCTTTCTGTTCCTTCCATGCTTAGGCTTCCTGAGTAAGCGTAGTAATAGCAGTATTTAGCATCAGAAAGACAGATAGACAGATCCGCCTGTTGGAACCCCTTCCTGAGCTTCAAATCCTAAAGGAAAATGTAGTGATGTGCAGTTACAGGACACAGGTTAACATGGGAAGATTTTTCTGTTTAACTGATCAGGTGTAGTCGGGGACTGTGCCACAGCTGGAAGGTCAGCAGCAGGGCCAGACCCCTTGTAAAAGTGTAGAGCTATCCTATCATGGTCCATCTGCTCCTTTTTCATGTTCAAGAGGGTCATCAGGTCTCAATGGCAGAATAGATTTGGTCCTTTGTGACCAGCTTTGGCACAAAAGGCAAAATGTACGCATGGGCTATTATACACAGACCTCCTGTGTGACTTCTCAGCACTTGATTACATTTTAATTATTTTTGTAATGTCAAAGTGAACCTGCTCTCCTGAGAAGAACTGTTTCTATTAATCTAACAGGTTATAACAGAGGATCAGCAATTAGCTGTGTGCTTTTTATTATGCTATAATTATTAATAACGAGGGGCCTCCAGGAGCCTTATTTTCCACAGCAAATCTCATTTGGTTGAGCAGTCAGATGGTTTGTTTTGGTCTAGGTTTGACAGATGGATCAAATGTGAGCTGCTTTGAATTGAGCGGGGGCTGGGCAGGTATCTCTAGCTGATGTATCCCGTAAAATGTGGTAGTACCAACAGCACTAGTTCTGGGTACTAAACAAATAGATTTAAAGAAAGTTCCCTGCAAAACACAATCCACAACCTGATTCAGGAGCTACTTTCCTTCATTTCTGTTGTTATTAGCAGCACAAACTCCAGCAGTTAAAGCTACCTTTGCTGCCATTCCCTTGAAGACAAAAGGAGAGCATTTTGGGCATGTATCATCAGTTCTATCCTTTATTTATCTCTAGTCATCTGCAAATAGCCGGTCCTGGAGTCAAGACTGTGATATGTACTCCTGTACACATTCACAGAATCACAGAATGGTCAGGGTTGTAAGGGACCTCGGGAGATCATCTAGTCCAACCCCCAACAATATTACAAAACCATGTTTTAAGCTATCTATACCTTATCTAAAGTTTATTCAACATCATGTTTTCCAGGCCAGATGTCTACAGCTATGTCTCAGAACAAACTCGGGGAGAATTATTTTTTAAATATTTCCTTTTTACACAGACAAAACCCATTCTAACAACTCTTTTACTGAAAACCCATAGTTACTCAGCTTTTCTCCAAGAGAGGCTGAATTGCCAGTGGGCAAGTAACTGTGGTATCAGAAATTATACATGTTGGGCTTGAAAAATACCACATGAGCAAAAGAGATTTTGGGAACTACCTTTCTGAACCCCCCTATCTAGTTAGAGTATGCCCCATGGCTGGCTCTCCCTTTGGTGCTGTCCTTCAGTGGGGTGGTGCCCCCTCCATCTTGGGATGACTGAGTCTGAGAAGTAATTTTCCTTGCCATGACTGTTGCTTGTTGTGAAAATTTAGTTTACAGGAAAGAAAAAGCATGCGCAACCAAGTAACATAAACATACATAAAAGATTGTGAACTAAACCCTCAGCTCTAGCTTACTTAAGTTTTTCAGATCTTGATACTGCAGCCTGATTATTCTTCTAAGAGTGTTTTTGGTGATTGCTTCTGGACCTAGTAACTTCCCAGCAAAACAGAGAATTTAACAACTATAATTTTATTAAGGACTCCAGCTTCTATTTGATAGCTTCTGCTAGGAAAAGAGCTTTACGAGATTAGTGTCCCTCTGAGCAATTAAATAGCAGTGTCCCCTAATCTCTGAAGTCATACACAAAACAAATAGAGTAGTAGATGTTGCTTCTCTGGGTTCATAACAATTATTTATTGCTTTTAATAAGTCTGAGTTTGCTTGGATTTGTCAGGATATCCTTTTGTACTAGTGACAACAAGAATAATTCTAACAGTCAGTGGAGCTGATAAGGTGAAATCAGAATTATGACCAATTTATTTTTTGTTTTCTTGCATGATGAAGGAAAAAAGAGTCTAGAAAAAACTCTAGTGAACAAACGCTGTGGATTTCTAGCTCTTTCATTAAAACCTGTTTTTTTGAACTTTCAAGTTTATAAAGCTTCTCTCACTTTTCCACTATAAAGCAGTTTTACGTTAAGCTTGCACTTCTCAAATTATTACAGGGCAGAAAAACACTCATATAGTTCTTCTTTCATGGTTTTGTTTTGCTTTTCATCACCTGTAACATAGGTCTGCAGCTGTGATCAGGAGGGTGGAAAGAACCTAGCAAGAATGTTTTCCCTCTTGCACAAGTTAGACTGGGTGTTCCTAAGAGGATGGACTATAAAGTCTTACAAAATTAGTTTCTCATAAGTTGCTGTATTTCGTCAGCAGGGGCCTGTTCTAGCACAAGAATCCCAATATAGGAGCAGTCACTCTAACAATTGCCGGAACTGTAAATAGGAAGATGTGTAGTCTGAATGATGGACAGGGTCATGAATACGTATTTTGGAAACTCATGATCTTCCCACCATGTTTTCAAGCAGGCAAAAGCTTTCCAGCTCTTGGTAGCTGCACCACCACCTGTACACAGTTTTACTTCATCAAGATGCTTGATCACGTCAGCTGTTTGGGCAGGAAAAGTGCTTTCAGTTGTTTTAGCTTGATTGTGTTTGCCTCTCGGAGCCACTTGATGGCAGTCATTAGCGAAACAAAATTGCATGTGCACCTATATGTGTTTGCATGTGTTTATAGTATATGTAGATGGTACAACTCATTTACTATGATCCACAACAGTCTATTCTCTGCTTCATTGTGCTTAGTGTGGTAACTGTTCTTTATATACAACTATTGTCCATGTATTTTCCTGATGTTCTGTAGCCTTTACAAGACATTCGCCAGCTTCTCAAAGCTCTTCACCAAAAAACAATTCCACATCAGTCATCACACACTCTGGATGAAGCCAGGCTGTTCCTGAAAGGTGGAAGTCAAGCTTGAAAACATATTTTCACCACCAAAAAGATAAATTATATTCCTGATACAGCCTTTGAAACTTTTAAGTATTACTTCTATGACACTTGAACAATACTTGAATGTAACGTACATCCTCACATGCAAAATGATTTCTCTTGGAAACTGTGTGTTCAGAAATAGACAACCTTTATGCACCAGCACAACCTTCTAAGGAAAATCAATAAGGGACAGAAACATCATGTTATCAGGGAGAGGGTATTTCTCACTGAATAACCATTCTAGCTCTGACCTCTCAGTCCCAAATCTCAAGGAAAAGCTACACTGCACCCCACTCCTTCCAAAAAACCCCACCCTAAATCATTTGATAAATAACTCTGTGAACTGGAATTCAAAACTGCGTGGGATAGTAAAAATCCTGGACTCAGGAGAGATGCTGGCTTAAGGTGTGTTTAAATTTCCTTCTCCCTCCCCTTGCCACCTCCTAGCTTTCCGGAGGGTGATAAATCACCTGGCTCTGCTCTTCCCATAGGAGATAATCGCTTCACCAGCTTTTTCCCTGTGAACACTTATTTTTGCTTTACAGATACCAGCAACATTTTCTCTCGGATGATTTAACTAATTACCATATCAAATTCAACTCAGAGCAATTGTTCTCGACCTGAATTTAACACTGACAGTTGCCGTTTCTCTTTCAGGCCAAAAGAAGAGCTTTTATGTCAGAAAGCTTGACTATTTCTCTGTCTATGGCAGATATTGCTTTTCCCTAAGCCATCACTAGCCCTTAGAAACACAGAAGAGCTCTAGGACAGTTCTTCGGAGGCCCTTGTTTCATACCCTGAGGATTATGGCAAGTATTTTAAATGCAATTATTTGATACTGCCATTTCAAATGAATAAATTACCTTTCCCTATTCAAGTCCAGGACAAATCTTGATGAAGAGAAAAAAGACCTTTTTTCCAAGGTGGTTCTGTGGACCCCATTGGAGCACTGGACCACGGAGCTGTAAGGTTGAACAGTTAAACGATGCCTGGGGGGTTGCAGGCAGTAGATGTGACTCATTCCTGTCTGAAGACTAGAAGGGTCTTTCATATTTGCACAGAGAATGAGCTCACTGCCTGTGCTGCAGATATTCTCTTTCCATGACAGACTTCCCATGTATTATTTGCAGTGGGAACGAGTTTTTTAGGGTTTGGGTTTTGTTTGTTTTTTTTTTAAGTAAAGGCAAATGATGGTAAACAGAGATCTGCAGAGGGTCAGGTGAAGGAACCCAAGAAGTCCCAATAATTGGTGAAAATGGAGGACACTGAATTGATTACTCCTGAGACCATCAAAGGAGGAAGTTTAGCCCCTTGTCCCTGCTGTGAACCCCACCAAATAAATTCTTACCCAAAACCTTTCAGACTAAAGAGTATAGGGTACTGTGTTGCCTTGTGTTGCCTACAGGGGTATAGGACTTAACACCGAGTGTCTGGAGAAGAGAATTTGGGGAATGAGTAAAATTTATGGTGACATGTTTTAAAGGTATTATGGGTAGGATTTACTAATAGGATATTTAGGGAAGTACCAAAGATGGAGAAATAGAGGTTCAAGGGAAACTGGGAGGAAGAAAACATGGGAAAATAAAGGGAAAAGGGGATAAGAGAGGCCTGTAAAGTGCAGACAGGTGACTGACCAGCAGTCTTGACCCGTGCTTGTCCTCTGTGCTTATCAAATGCTATTTCTATGGTGATTTGTTTGGGCATGCTCTCAGAGGATGTGTGACACTAGCCAAGTTCAGGCTGGAGTAGCCAGCAGCAGGATAAGAGGTCTGGGTACAGACCCTGGTACAGGTCCATGAGTCTCAAGGGCTTTAGGATATCAAATGTCAACCGTTGGCTGGGGATGAGGGACCACGGCAGCCTGGCTCTCTGAGGCTGAGTTGGCAGAAACCCACCTATGTCCTATAGCCTGACAAATTAGCAAGCTCTCAGCAACTGGGAGGCTTAATTTCTTAGTAGTAGTTCCCTCTCTGCTTTCTTAAGGAAGAAAAATTATGGAGTAGAGACACTTCTGGAAAAAATGTGTCTTTCAGGCTGAATGGCTTTATTAACTGTGAGACAGCCTCTCTGAAACCATGCCACTATGTCCCACTCATCCTGACGAGGAATTTACCTCCACATTTGAAGTTTACTGAAAGGTTTATGTGAGGATGTGTGCTGTGATTTCTGTCAAGTTTAATGGTGTTTAAAATATAACTGTTCCAATAGCAAGATGCTGCTCAGTGAATTTTATGCTGAGGGTTTCTATTAAATCCCTATAAACAGAAGTATCTGCAATCGCTGTGGTTGTCTTTCATGTCATCAACTTAAACACCAACAAGATTAAAATTGCTGTAGAACTGAAGAATTGAAAAAATCCATGTGAGCTCATTTAGTTCTCTGGGCAGAGGGCTGATCTGAGCTCCATAAAAGGACTTGGAAAATTCATCTCAAGCCCCTCCTGATGTAAAGTTGGATAAATTTGTGCATCTTAGTTGCACAGAAGTCTTTTGAGACTGGAATGTCACGAATAAATTTGGAGAAGCCTCATCTCCATGGGAACTAATTTTTTGCCAGTTCCCCAATACCTGTAGTTTTTCTTCTGGCCGTATTCTGGAGCAAGTGACATGGTGTATGAGCTGTGTCGGGAGTCACTGGTGGTGTTCCTCCACCAACAAAACCTGCAGTGATTGTTGTTGGCATCTTTTCTGTGTATCTCAGGATACTAGTTAGTATCCTGGGCTCATAAATAGGATTTGGAGAATGCACTTGAACTCATTGACATGACCTAACCTGACATTCAGCATTGTGATGTACCAAAAAAATTTATTTCCCAAAGTAGTATTTCAAGGATTGGATTAAGTTTTTCTAAAATGATTTTTTTAAAATTTTTTAAATTCCACCCCCCCCCACCCCACCGAAATTCAGGAATGTCTATGGAACTCCTGGATGAAAAAAAAAAAAAAAAATATTTGTTGTTCTTGTTTTTTTATTAATATTTCTAAGAAAAATAACTCACAACTCTCTAGTAAGGACGCAAGTTTACAAAACACTTTGTTTGTAGTCTCTTTTGTCAGTCTTTGTGAAATTAAATATTTCTGAGGATTCTTACCTGTCTTAACCTCTGTGTTAACTAGAACTGAAGCCAGCTCTACCCAAAACAAGCAATTTGGATGTTTTTTGAGATTCTGATTGTACATTCAGAGTTCTTCAGAAAGAGCTGCCCAAAGACAGTGCTTAGGTACTGATTTGTAGATACACAGCTATGGGTAATTTTAAATGGTAAACTAAATAACTATTTTGATGACTCAATTTAGACACAAACCCAAAAATTTAAAAAATACTGAACATAAAACAGCTCTTATACAAATCAGCAATCAGCAGCTCTGAAAAATCCATAACCTCTCTCTCTACACTGCCAAGCTATTCTTTTGCCTGCTCTGCTTGTTTTTCACATAGGAAAAGCAAATTGAGCTTATTAAGACACAGTCACCTCATGAAAGCCTACAAGTATAGAAGCAGATAAAAGGAACAGGAAATTTCAAGCAATTGTGCAGTAAAAGAACAGTCCGGAGTAACTGACTGATCACCCTTCCTCGCATACCTCACTCACATGAATGCTTGTAATAAATAACATGCTCCAGCACAGCTAGGATGTATAAAAAATGTCAGAAACCCTATTCCAGATAGATAAGATGGTAGGAGAGGTGGGTGTGTCAGAAACCTGTAACACTATGGATTTTGCCAGTTTAAATTCTGAGCTGGCAGCAGGGAGTGGGTCATATCCCCAGGTAGGAAGGAAGGAAAAAGGGAATGAGAGAAGGATGGAGTTTCTACCAGTTTTATTACAGGAAAGATTTCTGTTGTATTCTGATGCCTGTTTCAGCTCTGAGAACATGAAGAAGAGACACTAATGAGTCATCAGAAAGATCTGAACATCATGAGTGCCTATAACCCTCTAGCTCTGTAATGCAGCATTGCCATTGCTAGGAACAGGCTATGGGCTGAGTTTGCACAGCACCAGGAGAGAGACATGTCCAACCTGCCCTCTCTGACCTTTTCTTGACCTGCCTGCAGCTTTGTTTTACTTGGTTTAGCTGTAATTGCAATTGTTCTAACTCCTCTTTATGGCTAATATATTTTATATGTGTATGTCTTTGTATGGTGCCACCATGGTTTTATGACTCTAACTTGTTAGGAAATAGAGGTGGAGCTACAAGGTGTGGCATTAGATGGGCTGGCATTGGAGACCCCATGTCTATGAACAAGACACCAGTGGTTAAAGAAATGCAGATCTGCAGATGAGTGAAGGTAGTTTCAGGTGTAACAAAGAACAAAATTGTCATATTTAATGTATGGAAAAGTTAGCATATATAGTAAAGTCAGATGCATTGTGCAACTGTAAATCAATGAAGAATGTTGTAAAAGTGTTCAGGAAACACAAAATGAACCCAGTTAGAGCCTAGAGTGAGGAAGAAGAAAACATCTACCTGATTATATATTTCCCACCAAAGGACTCCAGACCCTGATGACTTACTGTAACACCCCACCACCACCATCACCAGAAAGAAACCACCAACCCTGGCACCCAAAGCAGCAGAAGAAAGGTGAGTGTAACAGAAAGAAAAGTGTTATAAAACTAAGTGTACATATTACAATTTTTATTTTATTATTAGTATATTATTGTTATTACTATTAATATATTTTAATGTTTGCTGTGGTGGGCAAACAAATGACCCAGGAGGTAGTCCCTAATCAATCTTCAAAGTCATAATAATCCATACTATTCCTTTAATATCATAGAAGTTGTCCAGGAACCACCTGGATTGTTTGTGCCCTGCTGTGTTGTCTCTCCAACAGATGTCAGGGTGGGTGAAGGACCAGGGCTTGTGAATGTGAGGCTGCTCCTGTCTGCCTATAGAAGGGTCTCATCTGCTGGATCTCCCTGGTCTGGTGGCCTGTAGCAGACCCCCACTGTAACATCCCCTTTCCCTGCCTTCCCTTTAATCCTGACCCATAGACCCTCAGTTAGCTACTCATCTGACTCCAGGTGGAGCTCCATACACTCCAGCTGGTTGTTGACATAGAGGGCAACACCCCCTCCTCGTCTCCCCTGCCTGTCCTTCCTGAAGAGCCTGTATCCTTCCATTCCAACACTCCAGTCATGGGAGCCATCCCACCATGTCTCTGTGATGCCAGTCAGGTCGTATCCCTGCAGGCACGCATACATTTCCAGTTCTTCTTGTTTATTCCCCATGCTACATGCATCGGCATAGAGGCATTTAAGTTGGGCCCCCAGTGGGTTTGAATCTGTCTTGTTGGCTGGAGCAGCTGGAATCCCAGTGCAGTGCTCTTCAGGCATGTAACTCTCAGATATATTACTGGCAGTCCCAGTTATATCCCCTTCCCCCTTCCAATATGATTTACAGATTTAAAAATTGATACTAAGAAAGTGTGACGTTGGAGGAAAAATGTTGAGACTTAACAGTAATCCACTGATTCAGAAGATTTGGTAAAGCTGACAGTGCCTTGTCTCATCCTGTATTCTGTTACACAAATGTGAACTCTTCCTATGCAATCTTTTCTCTGTAGTATAATTCTGAAAACATTTAAGATAGGTGATATTTTTTTTTTGAAATTATTTCAAAAGCTGTTTTAATGGGAAAATTATGTATTTAATAATTTTCCACAAAAAGCAATACACATTTCAAAACCGTCTTTTTTTGTTTGTTTTGGGTTTTTTTTTAATAGATGTTCAGGTTTTGTGGTTGTGTCTGTTGATGTCTGTGTGCATTTTTCTTTTCTTTTCCTCATTATGCAGTTTTTCAAGAGAGGAGAGGAGAAGGTATCCTAGTATCCTATTGTAAACATCATCCACTTAAAAAAAGATTTTTTTTAAAAAAAGTAATAGAAAAGCTAGAATTTTTCAAAAATTATTGGAATAGTTTGTAAAAATGTTAGTTTTCCTTTTTCTTATCTTTACTTAAAATAATTTATGATTAAGTTTATTCTGTTTATTCCAAATGACAAACATGGGGTCATACCTGTTGAAAAAACCTAAACCCCATGGAACTAATCTGATGGCTAATCCGATTAGGTCAGCCAAGCTTTTTCTAAAAACTATGTACTTTCAGAACATGCAGTGATTTCACCATTACTCAGAGTCTGGATTAATTTCATCCATTTCCGTTTCTTCTGGGAATTTAGCACTGCCCTTTGTAGCAAGGCTGTTTTCATCTCAGTGGTGTTGCTATATCCATATTGCCCTTTGATAATACAATCTTGTTTCCTGCATGGTCTGCATCCATTTGAAGGGGACGTTCTGATTTAATTACAGACTTTGACTGTACGTACCCTGGATGGTTATGTCCAAAACCACAGAGCTCTGAGCTTCCCTCGCATCTCCTAAACTGAAACAGATTGTTTTCAAGTGTACAGGTTGAGGTGTAGTTCCCACTTGTATAGCCTAATTTGCAGTTATTTTTTTGTCAGGATCTAACTGGTGCCTAAACTTGAGCAGGGGTAAAGAGAGGCAGCATCTCCCCAGTACTTCCCCTGTTGGTGTCTTGGACCCACGTACAATGTGGCATTTCCCTCTTTGGGGG
>NW_010333481.1:18305-31819 GCF_000700745.2 Antrostomus carolinensis | reverse complement strand
GGTGGGGAAAGGAAAAATCAATATATAGAAATTAATGTGCCTTTGTGAAGAATCAAAACAGATGGGGAAAAGGTCAAGGATTCTTTGTTGCTAAGTGCGTTTCTATGACAACTGCAATGTGTATGTTATGAGTGAGCAATCATTTGTTCCAGCTGCTGGATCATTAAAGGGGCAGCATTTCCTTCAGCACTGGGAGTGTTATTCATGGCTTATTTACTTTTTCTTTACCCCTCTTTAAACCAAGGTTCAACAGGTAAGACCCAGAGAGTATGTGAATGTTTCAGTCAATCACAGCATGCTGCACCATAGGTCTGGATGAGTCTGGATTGCGTAATGAGTACTGTAGAGGATGCTGAGGGAGCTTAGTAAGGAGATTAGGGAGATTAATTTAGATCCAATCATGCAATTAAATCTGTACACTTGTGATGAGATATTCCATGATCCTATGATGCTGGGCTATGTTGGATGTGTTTCTGTAGACTTTTGGCGTGACTTGATTGACACATGTGACTTGCCTCTCCATGCATCTGAGGCATGGGAATCCTAGGGTGTATAAAGACTTCTAAAATGTTTGGATATCAAAGTTAAAAACTTAGAAAAAGTTAATTAAATAGAATAATGGTAGAAAACTACTTCTTTCTTCACACATTGAAATAAGACGACAAAGGTGTCATCATGGCCTTGTTGTCCATTGCTGCAACTGCATGGCAATCTGGTCCTAGAAGCGTAGATTTTATTGGTCATAAACTCAGATTTGTGAAAACTTTCCATTCACCTAATTTCATCTTTTTTTTTCACTAATATTTTAATTAAAAAAACCTAACAACAACAAAAACAAAACAACACTGAGAGACGGTTAATACAGGGTCTATATCCATTTACAGTGACACTGAAGGACATGTTGGGTTGCACTTCTGTTCTGTGAATTGTCCATCTGGAAAAAGTGACAGTTTCAGTGTCTCTGAGCCTATCAGTCACTTCTGGTGACACATGCACCCCTCTGTCTTCTTTGCACTGGAGCACAGTACTCCAGCTTGCTTCTAACGGACAGCCAGAAAAATCTTCTCTAACTTTCAATATGGCATCTTGTTGGCTTCTGGCTGCATTTGTAGTTTGCCATTCTTCAATAAGTTGGGGTTTTTTGTGTTTTTCTGGCTTTGTTTTGTTCTGTATTTCATGTATCAGTGCAATAGAAAAACATCAGCATCTACTTACTAATTAAAAGAAGAGGGAAAAATGAAAAGTTCCAAAGAAAATTCTGTGTCTACGGGGACTAAATGTTTCTCTAGACTGATACTCCCTTTTTAATCCTAGGAATTGAAATGTCTTTCATGCGTTATGGCTTTATAAGATTTTCTTTGGAAAGCTCACTATGAATGAAACTTAAGGGTGGTGGATGTCAGGGAAAAGCTTTATGCAAGAAACTTTAAGAATCTCTGAACTTGCATGTTGGTAGACCTGACAGTCCTGTTGCCATCAAAAGACTCATAACAGGAGAGAGAGAAATTGTTCTATTGCCAAGATATGCTTTGGCCAGGTAGCAGAGTTAGTGGTGCTTAGTTGAGGAGTGTCAGTGCAATAAAACCAAGCCTTCGGTACCAGAAAACCAGGTCATAATATAGGCTTGACTAACAACGCTTTTTTCTGTCTTCCAACAGTCTTTCTCCTCTGCACAAGTTTTTTTCCCTAAGCTTTCTTTGTTGCAGCTGGTGGAAAAAGAACAAAGCAAAGCAGCTGCTCTGTGTTTTGGATCCCATCCATCTTGTCTCGCTTGACCATATGGAGTGATAATGGACTCTGCTATTCAGATCTTGTTTTGTTCTTTGAAATATATGGAGAGGGAGATATTTACTAAATTCAGTCGAGAGTGGCAGGAACAGGGCTCAGCATCCTGGAAACTGAACATCCCTCAGTGACATAACATCTACGTCCTTGACTTTCTGGAAGACTGGGCTCAGCTGCCCTCTTCATCACAGCTCTTTATCCCTCAGTTCAGGCTTTTCACAGCCAGCCATAATGCAAATTTCTCCATGCCACCTCATATAATTTTGCTTGGCAAAAAAAGATTTAATTCCCCACTTTGCAGCCATAGCCTGGTGAAATGACTAATTAGTCAGTGGTTTCAGATTGGTGTCTGTGCTTGTAGATATGAAGATCTGGACTCACATGTGCTCTAAACTGAGTACATACAGGGCAGCTTAACAACACAATGTTGGACTGACATGTAGCAAGGGTTGCTCCTGTACTGGGTCACTTGTATTTGGAGACTGTGAGTACTGTGTTTGGTTTTGGGGCCCTCACTACAAGAAGGACATGGAGGTGCTGGAGCATGTCCAGAGAAGGGTCTAGAGTACAAACTGGATGAGGAGCAGCTGAGGGAACTGGGGTTGCTGAGCCTGGAGAAAAGGAGAATGAGGGGATACTTTCTTACTCTCTACAACTCCATGAAAGGAGGGTGTAGAGAGGTGGGGGTCAGTCTGTTAAACCAAGGAACAGGTGACAGGACAAGAGGAAATGCCCTCAAGTTGCACCAGGGGCAGTTGAGATTGGATGTGAGGAAGAGTTTCTTTGCTGAAGGGGTTCTCAGGCTTTGGAAGGCGTTGCCCAGGGCAGTGGTGGAGTCCCCATCCCTGGAGGGAATGAAGAGTCATGTAAACATAGTACTGAGAGACATGGGTTAGCTGGGGACTTGTCAGTGTTGGACTCATGATTGGACTCAATGATCTTAAAGGTCTTTTCCAATTGAGGCAATTCTGTGATTCTGTGAATGGGAACTAGAAGATACTGGAAAATAAGTTTGATGGGGGACATGTCTGCTGAGAGTGCAGCTGAGGGAAAAGGTTTGACAGAGTTACAGAGACAGGTTGAAAACTGGCGTACTGCTACCTTGGTGCATCTCTGATGAGCTACCTGAGAAGAATGGCAGGGAAAAGATGGCTTGAGGAAATGAGACTAAAACAACAGCTTTAGAAAAAACAGCAAATCAGGAGTGTCCTCCAGATAATTCTGATTTCCAGAGGCTTGAAGTTGAACTCAAGTTACTGAGTCTTGTCATCTGCTATCAGGTAAAAAAAAGCCTTGTTTTCATGTGAATATATCCAGAAAGATAAGATAAAAGTTTATTACTTCTGCCAGTTACTCCTCTACCTAAAGCATCCCATGTGGCATGGCAGGGGTTGGAAGCGACCTCAGGATATCGTCTAGTCCAACTCCCCTGCCAAGGCAGATTCACCTAGAGCAGTTGTACAGGACTACATCCAGGTGGGTTTGGAACATCTCCAGAGATGGAGACTTCACAACCTCTCTGGGCAGCTTATTCTAGTGCTCTGACACCCTCACAGTAAAGAAGTTTTTCCTTTAGTTTGTACGGAACTTTCAGTGTTCCAGTTTTTGCCCGTTGACTCCTGTCCTGTCACTGTTCACCACCGAAAAGAGCCCAGCCCCATCAGTTTGGTCCCCGCACTTCAGGTCTTTATGGACATTGATAAGGTCCTCTCTCAGACTTCTCTTCTCCAGGCTGAAGAGTCCTGTGAAAAAAGCCAATCATTCCCTATTTTGGAATCACTGAATTTTATGGTTGTCTTCCTTTAAAAAAAATCTTTGAAGCATTTTTAATTTTCCCTTGTTCCTTTTGCAAACACTAATCACACAAAACCTTGATTAGAGTATTTAAATGGTTAACCCATACTATAATATTCAAATGTCTTGCAAGTAGTGACCCTTTCACCTCTTTGTGCTTTAGGGTGGAGAAGACCTAGGCAAAAAATCGTATTTATATTCTTCCCAGTGTAGCCTAGATACATTTCAGCTAGCTGGATATGAGTTTGCTTGAGCCACATGTAATCTACCCATATTCCCGTAGCACAGTTTCACAGAATCACAGAATGGCAGGGGTTGGAAGGGACCTCTGGAGATCATCTAGTCCAACCCATCTGCCAAAGCAGGTTCACCTAGAGCAAGTTGCACAGGAAAGCATCCAGATGGGTTTTGAACATCTCCAGAGATGGAGACTCCACAACCTCCCTGGGCAGCCTGTTCCAGTGCTCTGGCAAGGGACTAGGACTAGTCACCAGCTTGTGGCTGTTGCTCCTTGTCCTATCTCTGGCCACCGCTGAAAAGAGTCTGGACCCATTCTTTTGACAGTGGCCCTTTAGTTATTTATAAACATTAATAAGGTCCCCTCTCAGTCTTCTCCAGGCTAAATAGACCAGCTCTCTCAGTCTTCCTTCATAAGAAAAATGGTCCAGCCCCTTAATTATCTTTGTAGCCTCTACTGGCCTCTCTCCCGAATTTCCCTATCTCTCAGAACAGGACACAATTTCCAAGCTGCTAAGCCTTAAGTTGTACATATGTGGAGGAGAGGATAACAGGGTTAACCTTTTCTGAAACCTTATTCTTAATTCTAAAGGCTTATAAAAATGTCCATTTTCATTCCCTTATTGAATGCCCATTACAATAGTTTCTGAAAATGCAGCTGCTGACCAAGAACTGCTGATATTCAGACCCACTCTCTCGCCCCATTGCATTTCAGTGACAGAGCATCTCCTTTTATCACTCTGACCTAACTGAACATGAGTTGTAAAACTATTTCCTGACCTGCTGTTCTCACTTCCACAGACTTTTATAGGCCTGGATTAACCAAGGTAAGACTCTCCCGAGTCCTGTGTTGTTCTCATTGCTGTCTATCTTCTTCCTCCTTCCCCAGCCAGCCAGGGATTTAGGCTCTGATCTTCCTGTGCATCAGTGGCTCTCAGTCTTTTGTGTGAATATATGCGTATACTGCACCACATTGCAGATGAAATGTTGCTTGCAGATTAACAGATTTGTGAGTCCTTTAGGAGAAAGTTCCCTTAGAGAAACTTATCTTCATCTAAAAGGCTATTAGCTATGAAGAGAGCAGAAAAATGAAACAGTAGCTAGAGCAATAATCAACATGTCTGAGGATGGAGCTAAGTACTGTGTTCACAAATGTGAATATTAATAAGCATTTGCTAGGCAACATCAGTTATTTTGCAAGGCATATGCTGTAAAATGAAAATTTTTGCAGTTAAAGAAAATAAAAAACCACAAAGACAAAAAAGCCCACAAAAAGCCCCTTAAGAAGCATTAATCGAAACATAGTATAATTCCAAATTATTTATTCATTTATTTATTTTACTTTTTTTACCCAGTGCAAAACTTCAGGGGCTCAGATAGATAGAAAGATCTGATAAGAGTCAAAGCCAGAAGAGCCAGACACACCAACCCATCCAGGAGACACACTCACTTCTTCCTCAAAGCTCCCTGGATGGTTCCAGTAGTTTCTAAAAGAGTTACAAAAGCTAATTAGGACAGGGAGAATTTACAAGAGCAAGGTGTAGTAAAAGCTAATTAATTCTCAATGACAGCAAACTGGATCTCAATTCTTAGGGTTCTTAAGAGTGGCACTGCCATAAGGAACTGAGCTCCTGGAGACGCCAACAGGAATGGTAGCTCTTTACTGGAGCTATGCCAGGGCATTTACCCCTCCATCGGACTAGGAAGCTGTATCTACAACACTGAAGGACAGCACTGACACTGGAAAAAGTGCCCAGAAGTGGTCCAGGGGTACTGAACGCAAAATCAAGTTCACAAAATTGTAGGCAGATCTTTTAGAAGATCCTAGAGCAATGTGCCTAAGGATTGCGTTGACAAGCTGGGAAATTGAAAGCTGCTAGCTTGATTGGAAGGTAACCTAAGGCAATACACTCTAAATGTCATAAACAGCACTCATGTTATTTGTCCTAAATAAGTTTTTGTTAACTTTTTTAAAATGAGAAAAAACAGAGCTGAAAAGATTTAAAATATTTATTTTGTTAATTGCTTAAAATTTTTATTGATATTCAGCTCCAGGGTGTACCTTTCCTGATTTACTGTGTATCATAGTTGTGAAATACTTTTCTTAAATTCAATAACTTCAAAATAAGTCTCTAATGACAGGATGTTTTCATTGCATTCAGAAATAAAGATCTCCTTAGTTTAGGGGAACGGATAAGCAAACATTCTGTGTTTCCAAACCTTTCTTTGAAAAGTTTTCTAATTCTACCTCCAAGTTAGGGAAACTGATAAGCAAATACTCTGTGTATTTCCAGTACTTTCCTTGAAGAACTTTCTAATTCTAGTTCCAAGCTTGTCTTATTTAAAAAAAAACAAACAAACAACAAAACCCAAACAGAACCCCCCCCCACTTGCTTTAAGAAGCCTAGGTAAAGTTTCTCTGTTTTAGGTCTTCTAGCAGAGAATTGAAGTAGGCATAAGCTCAAAACAGTACATAGGAAAGAATCTATCTTAACTTAAGGATGGTATGTGACTCTTAGAAATTAAAACTGGAAGTTGTTTACTTTTCAGAAGCTATTTTTTTTTCATTAAAAAAAATTCAGCTCTTTAGGAGAGTTTTTACTCTGTTTTTTAATATTAGGAGAGTTTTTACTAGTATTTCCTTTGTTTCACAATTATCAGTTTGGTTTAGATGAATTCAAGTTCAACACATTTGCAAGTCACTATGAAAAAGCCCAAGTGCAGTGATGGATCATGAAGATATTTTCCTCACAACAGTCAAACTTTGCAAGTCAAAAACTAAATAAACTAATGCCATGGTATGTCTCTGGTTTATTTAGCAGGCTGAACCTCTAAGTGATACAAAGGCAAAGAATCGTAGTTTGCACTGATAGTACTGCTGATTTCAGTAATGGGCTTTCAAGTGTGCCTGTGAATATTTGTAAAGGAGAAGGGAATACGTTTTCTGCAAATTCAGCAACAAAAAAGAGGGAAAATGTTTGACGTACAAGGACTAAACATTATTCATGCTGCAGGAGTTAAGAGTTAAAGTACTCTGGTGTAAGAATATGTCTGTGGAGATCTGAGAAAGTAAATTATGAGTAATAAAACACTATGATTGAACTGGGATACAGCTGACCTGGAAGGACGGTACTAAAGTATCTTCCTAAGTCTAGATCTCTTCAGAAAGGAACCTTAAGAAGTTCAACCACTACCTCTGTTTCCACAAACTTAAAGGTAGCTCATGATTTTAACTGATATGTGTTAAAGACAGTATTTCTTTCAGAAAAATGGAAAGATAGCAAAAATACCCATTCATGTTATTACAATATTGGACACCCCAGCTACTGATGGAAAAAATTAACATGAGGAATATAAAGATTGATCTTAACAAGTCTCGACAGTAAAACATATTTTATCAAGAAAATATGATTATTTTGCTAATTGTTCTTTTTCTTCATTCTGTATCAGAATATTGAAATAGGTTTGAAATTGCTAAGTTTACATTCCCGTGTTAAAAGTCAGCATGCAAACCGATATTAATGAGAGTAACGATTTTTAATGTTTGAAAGTCAATATAATATGATTCTTTCACTGACAAATTAAAACACATTTTGGAGATGCTGGTGATATTAAGCTATATACAGCTCACCATCTGACTGTCAGGAGAGCTGTCTCTCCATTAACTGCTATTTAAATATCTTCAACATGTTTAAAGAGGTGGTTGATTAACCATCCAGCATCCTTTGACTTTCTGTGTAGAACAGGAGCTAATGATTTCTCAGCTGTCAGTGGCTGAAGTCTTACAAGTTTAATGAGATTAATGCTATGCAATTTTTTGCAGGATTGATAAATTCAGGGGAAATGGCTATTGCCAGAGATTTGTTGCTACAGTCACTGAGAGGATGTAGTTGGTTGCCTAGTCAGTAGGAGGAGGTGGTCTACCACCACTAGTACAACCTTGAGTTTTGGCAAGAGAAAGGTGGAGTTGAGCTAAGAGAGTGAGAGGTAATTTCAGTGAAAAACCTCACTGGAGTAAGAGCAGTATTTGGGGACCTCCAAATGTGAAGGAAACTCTAGGAGAGTGTGGGACAGAAGCTTTTAGCCTTAGTTAGGGTTAAGTAGCAAATAGGTCTTTGGGGGTTTTGTAGAAAATACATGCTCTTGACTTGATGAGCACCTGGATCTCCTGAAAAGTCCTCACTGCATCTGTGTATGTATAAAAGGCATGTCTCCCACATGCCACACTCAGTTTTTGAGCATTAGCAACTTTGTCATCTTCTGAAGCATTCTCAACCTGCAAGTGCAGCTAAAAGCAGCTCTAAAATAAATCAAGTATCTTTAATAAGCAGAGATTTCACTACATAAAGGAGACTGAAGTTACTTGTGAGGCTCTCCCCTGTCTCGTAAGTCAGGGCATGTTTTCCATCTCTTACTTTCTCATAATTCTCCAGGGTGAAATCCTACCCTTTCTAAAGCAAATGGGCATTTCACTTTGATTCCACTCAGTCAGATTTTATTTTTTTTGTTCTGTGTTGCCTTTTGTCAGGTTAATTCCCTTTCTTCCAGTCCTATCACAGCAAAAGCTGTACATTAAACTCAGTTAATTGTGAATAAAAGATAGTTTAATGATTTCAGTGTCACATTATTGTTTTGATGCAAGGAAGTCCTAGCTGAGATTTGTGTTCCTTAACAGAGTATAAAATGCAAGGGTAAGTAAGATCACTGTGGTTTTGGGGTTTGAATGTACAGAACCAGATTCTCATTTGTGACAGGTGCTTTGCAGGTGGGTTTGCAAGACAAGAGCTATTAGTGTGAAGGAACGTGACTATTTCTTGGCATACTTTACATCACCATTTTGTGCAAATTGGCTTTTCACTGTACTTAGTGAAACTGTGTTATGTTTTACCTAAGCTTGGGTTTTTTCCCTGTTTACATTACCTTTGAAAAATGTTATGGACAAGTCCAAGAATTTAATTGGACTTCTGTTATTTTCTGCATGAATTTTTACAGTTTGATTTATAACCATAAAAACACGAGGATATTAATATTAAAAAAAAAAAGAATAAATATTTATGTTCCAAATTAATGTATTTTCACTGGTGGTTCAGTAACACTTATGGAAGGTGATCCACTATATTGATTCTCTAAGGATACTTGCATGAGTAAAGCCTCCTTATAGCAGACAGAAACTCTGAACTGTGATCTATGTAAATAGCTTGTTGCCAGCACTTACAGTTTTATTTTGGGTATCAGTGCTGGGTTATTTTTACATGCCTCAAGTTCATGGATAATGCAGTGACTTGAGAATTCTATTTTTGTTTGGAAATCAAGTACAAATACCAGACAGTCAAAAAGCAAAAGCCAAAGCCTGACCCTTACCTAGCACCTCAGAAGAAACACAGCTGCTGATGCAGGTTTACTCAAACCAAGGCACTGGTGAGTTAAGAAGGCTGTGTGTGCCTTAGTAGATTAAAAGTGCCTATATCAGGGTTGTTTTCTGAAGGATCAGAATTTTAAAGTACAATCAGTTTCCAATATATTTGACATAATTGTGATAATCCATCAAAAAATCCTATTATACCACAAATAGAAAGGGTTAAGTTCACGTTTTCTATGCCTCGGGATCTTTCAACTCCTGTAACTGGTCATGTTGTTATTTTTGTTATGACCTTGCAATCTTTTTGTTCCTTGGGTTTTGACTTTATTTTCCTGATGTTTTAGTTTTGAATATTTATTTAGTTAGTTAGTCAGTTAGTTTATTCAGCTGAAACAAATGCAAGCACTGCTTTGGTTTATTTTTTTCAATACAGGATATCATTACTGTGTGTTAAGAAGTGTGTAGGTGAATTGATATGTCCAGCTATTTCATTTCTGCTGTGTGCATAAACTGCTAAGAGCACAAATGCTCCTCTTGTTATTGCTTGCTTTAGGAGGAAACACAGTCAGCTTTCATTAGCCTATTAAAGTAGCTGATAGCTAATTCTGATGTCTGCTGAACTCTTCAAAGAACAACTAGCAGTTCATTGATGTGCTAATACAAGCAAATAGATAACACCTTCTGTGATTTTAGATACAGCTAGAAGGCATGATTAACCAACTCTGTCCTCTTTAAGTGTCTGGTGCCCCAGCCCTGACTTGGAGAAATAGCTTAGGACCTGATTCTTCACTCAATAGAATTCAATAACTGAAGCATTACTAACTAAATAAAATGTTAGGTAAAATGTGAAAATACTATGCCATCTTATTGCTCTTTCCTGATTTTAAGAAACACGATTTAGAAGTATTTTCCTATACTAAGCCCACAATTTGAATAAGTATTTCACTTCTCTTCCCATCTCTGGATCCTGTTATTTATTTGTTGTATTACAGCATTGCAAACCCAATGTGGTCTCCTTCTATCCACAGAAAAATACAGAACAGTTTGAAATATGGATGTACCTCAATCTACTGCATGTTGTAGAAACACAGAGCTTTGAAAAAACTGGCACATAAAGACATCTGCCCTTTGAAATGAAATGTTACTAGTAGCTTCATGTGGTCAGCTGGCAGAAGCATATCAGAAAAGAGACAATGAACAAAAAGATGTGTTAAAAGGGAAAGTCACTGATGTGGAAATAAGAAGGGAGTTCCAGCTGTTTCGACACATCTGCTCAGTAAAAGATGACTGACTGTTAAAAACTGTTCTTTGGCCTTGGAAGATGCAGCAATCACTGTGGAGGAATCAGCTAAGTTATAAACCAGAAAAAAAAGTGGGAATTTAAAGATATTGCATGTCAAAGCAGAAAAAGCAGCTCACTATGGAGCTAGTAGACTTTGTGAGCCTAGTTCATTTAAAGGATGGGGAAGGAATGATTACAACAGTGCTCAAGGCTCTTCTTACTTGTTATTGTACAGATGTATAGAGTGAACCTGACAGACTCACAAAGATTACAGTATTGAAATTAAAAAGGCAGACCCTCAGAATCTCTACTTTAAGGATGAGGAACTGAAAAACAGTGATAACATCTAGATTCCTGTGTTTTCTTGTGCTTGGCTCTGGATTCAACATGAATGGTCAGATGGTCTGAGCTACCTAAATTTTACTTATGTTCCTCTTTGGATGGGGAGCAAGTAGAAGGATCAACTTCTGCTTTTGCTCTGCCTCTGCACACCATATAGGTGCAATGTACCTCAGCCAGCTAGCACTGAAGTATTTAAAACAATCTGAATGTGCCTGAGACGTGCACTCCCCAAAAGAGCACAGACATAGCCAAAGAAACTAAATCACTTTTTTTTTACATTTCAGAAGACACACTGTTGACTGGGAAACTAAGGGCAGTTCTCTATAACCTAAGCCAACTGGCTTAGCCAGTCTTTTCTTACTTGATTAACTTTAAGGAGCCAACATGGGAACTAACTCCAGATTAAAAAAAAAATCCAATATACATGTAGATGTCTACAAGTATCTCCTGTTATGGTCAATGGGGATTTACAGCTCAATTATTCACACGTAGGTATCCAGAGCTACCTGAGGTGTTGTCAAGTGTTATCTATCTGACTTTTAAGTGCTGCTGAAAAATGGTGGAGCCTCCCCCAGGTCCCATGTGACAGTCACCATCCTCCACAAATGTTTCATATGCCCTAGAGCCTCTTAAAAGTCACCAGAAGTCTGCAAGTAGGCAACTAAATTCTGACTGCAGTGGTTAGTTTGCTAAATAGCTCAAGCTCCACCGACTGTACTAAGCAGATCTTCATTGACCTGTGAACATCTGCATTCAGGTGTCTTAATCTTGAAATTAATCTCATGCAAATTAGAATAAGTCTTTTAAAAACAGTACGTAGTTTGTGGAGTCATTAGCATCTTAGTATTAAAGATAAATGATTTTGAAAAATGGAATGTGCTTTTTATTGTTACATAAACCAAGCTGTATTCAATCACTCATGTGGATTTCAGGCTCTAAGACTCATTGCTAGAGATACCCTGGCAATAATTCTCTTCTATAGGGAACTGCTTTTGTCTTCTTAATAAATTTATGGCATAAGGTTACACCCTCACTGTTTCAAAAGCAGCCGTAAGGCCTAATTTGCCAGCTGTCCTCAATGTCTACTGTTACTTGGGTGCTAGTCATTAGCTTCCAGATGACCACCTGGTGCAAGTGGGGGGAAAACCTTAAATTTGTTTGCTGAGTTGGACTGCTCTCTAGTGTACAGTTATCTGCAGTATAAATGGAACTTCAGAAACTAAGATGTAGGTTATGAAAGACTGTTAGTTCCCTAAATCCCCACATCTGAGGATCTGTTCTCATACCAGCTGAGTAGCTGATGGAGAGAAAGGACATAATTCTCCATTTCATGCTCCTTCTTATTCCTTTCTTCTTAACTCAGAGCAGACCCATTAGTGAGCAAAGCAGCTCTTACTATGCATATTTACTTTTTGTAGGCTGTTCACCATCACTGCTGGCCACAAATGAGGGGTTTGTGCCTATAAGAGATTACTCAAGGCATGAAGGATTCTGTGTTTAACAATAATTCTGATCAAAATGTTAAAAGCTTAGTCACTGCTGTGTGTCAAACCTTGAAAATAACTGGCATTTATGAAGAGAAGGCCATGCAACAGTGGTTGCCTGAGTGATTTCAATGTCAAGTATGACCACCTCCATGGAGTTTAAACACCTTTTCTTTAAAGGCAGGTGCATATTTGCCATGTTAGTCCACTGCTCCAATGAGCTCAATCTTTGTTCTTGTCGACTCGTTGCCAAGGCACTCCCAAAGCAAGAGGCATTTCTGTTTTGTAGTGTTGCACAGCTGGCATGTTAACAACTGCATCACCAGGGAAGTGTCACAGATACTACAAAAAGAGGAGGAATGCACAGTGCATTCCAAAGCCCTAGATGCTAGGGAGAAGAGAGAACAGTGAGATTACCTAGCCCCATCCCTCTATTCCTGCAGTATTGCTTCCAGTGATACAGTCTCCAATCTACTTGCAAAGGCATGAATGTGAGGTCTCCACCTCTTCTCAGGGGGCAACTGTTCCACAGACTAAGCTGCTAAGACACTAAGTAAAGATGTAACTTCACTTTGGAATGATGGTAAACAAGAAAGAGAGGAAAAAAATTCCCTAGGTTTTACTTTTCCTGTGTACTGACAAATCTTTGGGGTATTTATAAGTCATTTAAAGAAATTAGAAGTTACAGCTGTCCTCCATACACCCTAATTGTGTGAACAAACAAATCCACAAAGTAACATTGGCTTCTTCTCTTCAACAATCAACTTATAGATAATTCAGGGTTTTTAAACTCTCTGAGCAGCAAGATGCAGATGGACTAGTTGATATCTTGAGGTCTCTTCCAACCCCTACCATTCTGTGATTCTGTGAAAAAAACAAGAAGGATGCTAAGATGGTGGTCAGAATTTGAATTGACCAGGAATACAGAAAGATTGAACTGGCTGGATGCTCGCACTCAAAGAGTTGTGGTCAATAGCTCAATGTCTGAGTGGAGACTGGTGAAGAGTGGTGTCCCTCAAGGTTTGCTATTGGGGCCAGTGCTCTTCAACATCTTTGTTAGTGACATGGACAGTGGGATTAGTGCACCCTCAGCAAGTTTGCCGATGACACCAAGCTGTGTGGTGCGGCTGACACACTGGAGGGATGGGATGCCATCCAGAGGGACCTTGACAGGCTTGAGATGTGGGCTGGTGCTAACCTCATGAAGTTTAACAAAGCCAAATGCAAGGTC
>NW_010333481.1:0-17950 GCF_000700745.2 Antrostomus carolinensis | reverse complement strand
AAGAGTTGGGGCTGTTCATCCTGGAGAAGAGAAGGCTCCGGGGAGATCTTATAGCCACCTTGCAGTACCTGAAGGGCCCTACAAGAAAGCTGAGAGGGACTTCTTATAAGGGCAGTTAATGACAGAACAAGGGGAAATGGGTTTAAGCTGAAAGAGGGCAGGTTGGGCAGGTTTAGATTAGATATTAGGAAGAAATTCTTCACTGTGAGGATGGTCAGACACTGGAACAGGTTGCCCAGAGAAGCTGTGGATGCCCCCTCCCTGGAAGGGTTTAAGGCCAGGCTGGATGAGGCTTTGAGTAACCTGATCTAGTGGAAGGTGTCCCTGTTCATGGCAGGGGGGGTGGGCCTAGATGATCTTTAAGGTCCTTTCCAACCCTAACCATTCTATGATTCTGTGATTCTAAGATCAAGTTCAGACTTATGGTGGACCACCAGGAGAGAGGGAAGAATTAAAAAGAATCTCACATGGACTTCTTAGAAGAAAAACTACCAGAAAACTCCAAAGAAGATAAAAGAATCCCCAAAACCTCTGAATGAATAATAAGCTACAGAACTGAAAAAGGGATTAAGGAGATAGAATAGTTACTAATATTTGTTCAGGAAGGGGTCATTAAAGCAACAGTAAAGAAAGATTCAGTGCAGAGGAAGAACCACAGAAATAGCATCAGAGATCCCTGATGCAGTGAAACTTCCATGAACATAGATAGTGGTTTTGATCAGTTTAAAGGGAAGGGAACGAGGAGATAGCTAGAGAAGGAGAATGATTCTTCTCTTTTCCCATGAGGCTGGGAAGAATAACTGAATATACTTATATTTACTATGAAGATAAAGCAGTTTAAACAGAAAAGTAGGGACAAAAGTTGAAACAGCTGTCCACTAAATTCAGAAGACTGGAGGAACTGGGCTCAGTGAAGCCAAAGAAAGTCAAGAAACAATGGTTATGGTAAAGGAGAAGGAAAGTAAGATCTTGTATACCTGTAATCACACGTAGAGAGACAGAAATCCTTCTAAGTGCAATTTTGAATACCAAAATGCTATAGAAGAGGAGTGTATCAGCTTCATTTTCAGGAAAAAATTCTGATGTTCCAAAACTCAAGGGATATGAAAACTAAGGCAGCCAATTCTTTCTAAAATTTATTTCACTAGAAGTTTTTAAGAAAAGTTATGTGAAGTTAGACTTCAGTTGTAGACTTTCATATAAACCTGTGCTGCAACTCCTATGACTATATATGCACTCTCACATGGCCATTGTGAGGCTTGTGTGGTTATGGGATGGGGACATGCCTACCTAAATGATGGGAGAGCTTTGGATGGTGAGACTGGTTTTTCTCATGTCACGTACAATGTCCAGACCTCATGTCAGGGGTTACAGGAAAGAAAGTCTTCAAGATGACAGATTTGAAGCCTGGGCTTTAAATTATATGTTGGTCAAACCTAGGAATTAATTCTTATAAGAACTATTTAAGGGCATCTTATTGCAGCACTATGTGACATGAGCAATAACCAAGCCTTGTCTTCATGAAGAAAATTACTGATGAAGGGATCAGCCCTAACAACGTAATTGGCACACTTGCAAAATTCAAGAAAAACAATCAGTTGATCCTGATCCCACTGTCATCCACAAGGTAGCAAAAAGTCAAGTTGCAGACTGCTGTATTAGCTGGTGAAGAACTTGATTTGCCTTCATAACCATTTTGGAATAATTATTCCTATTGGAATTCTGTCTGACTGTGCAAGGTGAGACGGTTCAATTATTTAATCATGCCATCACTCTCAATTTGAAAGGCCAGTACTAAAGCAAATGTGCTTTCTGTTTAATTTATACCAATACTTAACCTAGTTGGTCTGTTCCCTGTTTGCATGTCTTCAGTAATGTATCAGAATGTAATGGATATCTCCTCCATTTTTATATGTCAAATTTTATGAGTCTCACATTCAGCAGGTGGCTCTGAATATGAAAGCTTTGTTCATCTCTTTGTGCATTTCTACAGATGCAAGGAAGCTGGAGGGGTGATGGGAAAACAGAGATCACTTTAAATCTGTCCTCTTTGGTATGGAGGGGCAAAGCTTTGCAATTTTAGTATATATCTGCAAGTAAATTAGAAACACTTAAACCTGCTGATTTCTTCTGTAGTCATTTGTTACACTGTCATTGGGCTCCTTTTGCTAGTACGTTAGCTTTCTGTGAGTATTCTAGTGACTACAAACCTTTCAAGTACATGCTTTTTCAGCCTATGTCATATAGTCTATCAATATTTCCAGTTTTTACTATAGCCTTTCTAAGAATTGTTCTGAGGTCACTTGAAATTTGCCTCTTCTTATAGATGGTAAAAAGTTAAGAGCAGAAATCAGGACAAGAAAGGGTGGTGGCATTTTTTTACTAGATAATAACCTTCGCTTAAAGCCTACTTCATCAAATGTTACCCAGACAAACTACACAGCCAAGGTAAAATTAGGAGGTGTTTGGAGAAACCTCATATGTGCAATTCAAGAAGAATTTGTAGATTTACTACATCTAGCCATGAGGATCCAAGTATAAATATGCAGTAATATGAACATTAGGGTCATTGTGGAGTCATACTTAATTATCCTTGGGAACACACACAGAGTTGAGGCTGTTTGAGAAATTAATCTTTTTAATAAATTACTATAGAAAATTTTGATATATTGTTTAATCTACAAAAATAAAATTCAGCTATATATTTCTTAAAATTTTAAAACATTTTAAGAGATTCTGGTTTCTAAAAGACAACAAAATATGCTAATTCCAAAAGAACCCCTCTGATATTTTCTAAAAATAGCTTAAGAAAGTCCATCTTTTAAGGAAAAAAACCCAAACTATAAAATAATAATAAAAAAATAGTTGATGGCAAAATATAACCTTTACCTTTTCAAGTTTATGAAAAAATCTTGGTATTTTGCAAGAGTAGCTTTGCACAGGATCTGAAATAACTTTCATCAGCCAAAGTCAAAAGATTATTCGTTTGGCTGGGATATTAAAGCTTCTTGAAACATTATTCCCAGCAATCATGACTAAAAAATTAGCAGAACACTCTCTGCAATAAAATGCAGTTTTACTGGAATCAAAATGTGTTTTTACATTATGAGAACACTGTTTCAGAGAAAATATGAAGAAGGAGTTGGGTGAAGGGATGAAGCTCTGACAACACTTTGGCATTCTCTTTAGACATTTTGGAGTGAAATGTTTTGAGCATGTTTTTGAAGGAACTGTTCAAAGCTATGCTTCTTCCTCTATATTATAATTTTGAAACAAAAGTTGAAACCTAAACATTTCAAAACATTAAAAAGTATGATTTTGAAGAGGTGTTTCTAGTGGTTCAGATTTGTTATATTTTTAAGAAAACAGACTGAAATCCTGAAGCCAGTGTTGTGATACTTCTGCTTAGTATCACTTCCCAGATGCTTTGTGACTGTAGTTGATCTGTAACTCCCAAAGTGCTCAAACAACCGCGCTCCAAATGGTAGTGATATGTCTTCCCATGCTCTTCTTGATGTAAATTGAAATGACTGGAGTTATATGTCTCCAGTTCTGTCACATTAGTTTACTTATGATTGTACATTTTCTGACTTCAAGCCCATTTTGTTCTGTATCTGCTCTTTCCACTTCTTCAAACAAAATTGCTGAAACAGCACAGGAAATAGATTGTAGATTTTTAACTGAAGGAAGTCAAGTGAAGTGGTGTTCAAAAGGTGTGTATTCATACATAATTTATTTCCAGAAAAATCATAAGTAAAAAAAATAGAATAAAAAAATAAAGCACATTAAGGCTGTAATTGAAGAATGATCAACTCCTATATTCTGCAGTGAGGTGACAGACAACTATTAGGCCTCTAGTTTTAATCATAGAATCATAGAATGGTTTGGGTTGGAAGGGACCTTAAAGATCATCTAGTTCCAACCCCCCTGCCATCAGCAGGGACACTTTCCACTAGACCAGGTTGCTCAAAGCCTCATCCAGCCTGGTCTTCAACACCTCCAGGGAAGGGGCATCCACAACTTCCCTGGGCAACCTGTTCCAGTGTCTGACCAGCCTCACAGTGAAGAACTTCTTCCTAATATCTAATCTAAACCTCCCCTCTTTCAGTTTAAACTCATTTCCCCTTGTTTTGTCATTACCTGCCCTTAATGTTTACTGTGTTTTGGTTTTTGGAACAACCATATACTTTAATTCCTAACTATGAAAATATTATTCAGGTGGTATGTTTTCTCATCCAGTGACAACTCACATGACTGACATGATGTACTACCAGTTGTATGCAGCCCATGGAAGGAGAACCACCAAGTTATTAATTGACATGACAAGAAAGACACGGAGAAGGCATATTTCAGTAAAACTAGTATGTCAGCTTGTGTTTGGAGCAGTGACATGATCCTGGACCAATATCAGATGAGAGAAAAGCTGTTGAGAGTGCAGCAGTCATACAGTAGAGTTCAAAATAAGTTTGAAATAATATTTGCTAAGGGACACGGAGCGGAGACTGCAACTGTTTGCCCAATAAAACAAATTCAATATCTGAATGAAATTGGAACATATAATCAATATTGATCTAGAGAGAAAAGCAACAATAATCTTATAGCTCATTGGAAAAGGCCTAGCTTTGTTAACCTTCTGGTCATGCTGCAAAGCCATCTGTTTTTCTTCCCTTCTGCTCTGTTAAATATTTTGAGGAGGACATAGATTAATCTTCTATCCTAGAGTGCCGAGCTGTTATTGTTTCTCTCTGTATTGGTACCATTATTTCACAGTAATGAAATTATTTTGTAGAAATAAGTGTACTGGAAAGACTACAGAAGAACAAGGAATACAGAACAGTGTTTTTACAGAAATAAATGAGCATGTAGAATCCATCCACTTAATTAAAAACACAGTCTAGTGGAAACAACAACTTCAAGATCAAATGTTGAAGGAAGCTAGGCACCAATTTACCACAGATTTTAAGTGTATGGCAACTTTCAGAGAAAATAAGGAGACTTTTCTCCAGCAAAGGACTGGTAATTCTTCTCAACTGAGATGGCAAGGCAGATGCCCTAGGACCACACATCAGATGTATAGTTGCATTGTAAGACTTTCTGTGGCTAAAGAAGCAAAGGTAAGAGATCTTAGGTAACCGTGGTAATCTAGACATGTTTCTTTTATACATCTGTATGTTCATTATGATTTTAGCTCTCAGTTTTTCATGAAATTTGGCATAATGCCTGATATTTATTAATATTTCTATTTATGGTCTTTCCAGAGTTCACTATCTTGAACTGAAGTGAATTCACCTGAGGTGTTTTGGGACCTAAGAAGCCAGTTAAACAGTATATTTAATCCTTAAATTCAAGGTCAAACATGGAATAAAAGCTCCTGTTGGAAGCTCTTCAGCTTCTGGGACCTCTTACTTTGAAGAATACAACAGCTTTAGAAGAACAGGTATACCAGAAGATAGAGATTTCAGAAAATAAATATTATTGGCTTCAAGAACAAGAAGCAAAGCTGCTCATGAGGTGCTTGACTGGAGAGGGAGGACAGGAAGAATGAGGAAACAGAGAGCTGAGGATGTGAAATATCAATGAGTGTGGGAAAGAAAGAGAAATACCAGGCTGAAGTAAGCAGGATTAAGAAAAGGTGTTATACACAGTAACAGTTTAATAATGACTAAAATATTGAAATCAGTATAAAAGTACCATGTGTTAGTTTAAGGAGACACATTCCAGTTCTTTATGAGTCCCATAAGAAACAGGGATTACAAAAAGGTGCCAAACACTCTGTCCAAAAAGATAAGAAAATATGGATAAATTATTGTTTTAATTGAGTCCTTTTTCAGTCTTCAGCATGAGTGCCACTAAACTAAGAAATTAGAGATTTATATATATATGTATATGTATATATATATATACAGCAGTCAAACTTATTATTCACTGCTCTTGGAACAAAAGGACAAAATATCACATAGGTAACCTTCTCTCTGATGAGCTTAGGTTACAAGCTTCTATTTGAGTATATAAGGCATTTCTCATGTTCTGTGACTGACAAGTATATTGCCTATCTATTTATGTCCTTCTGCACAATGTCTGTCACCGATTTTACATTTTACCACTGTGGCTTTTCAAAAATGGCAAAGTTGAAATGGCAACGTGCAAAGTTTTAAGTTTTACTGTTAGTGTATCTTGCATGCTAATATTGGAACAGACATGATGCATTCCAGTTTTGAAGATAGACTGTATAAGGGATCAAAAGCACAAAGAGTACAAAATAATCAGACTGAAAATATGTTTTCTGAGTGATGGCTGTGAAAAACAGGTAAAAGTGTGGAAAAGATTAATTGTCAATATATAATTTCCAGTGTCATGTGAATACTGCAAGTATAGGCACACAACAGTTATATACTGATTATTTTTAAAAAAATATTTTTTAAAAATAAAGCAGATTACTTTGCTTGTATATGTAGAAAATACCAAATTTTAAAAGTTCAGCTAGACCAGAAGGTTTCAAAACGTGTTCAAATAATCTTTCCATTCTCTCAGCACAAAATTTAGATGCAGTGGGTGTTGTAAGGAATGTTGAAGCCATCAATAGTCATAAATATCCTCTCTGTGTTTTCTAACCTGTTTGGATTCCAAGCAGTGAAAACCTCTCTGAAAATACACCATGCTTCCAAATTAAAGTTTCCAAATTGAGTCTTGAAGAAATCCAAAGGTGTCATTTAACATAATTCCTCATCTGATGCTGAGCTATCTGTGGAGAGTATGGTAGCTGCCTTCCAGTTACTGAATGCTAATGTAATGTGCAGTGGTGCCATTTGGAAATTTAACTTGGAGTCAACTTTCAATAAGCCATTTCTCCTTTCTGATGTGAAGATTTTCTTTCAAAATGGACCTATTTGTGTAAATTGCAGGCAGGTCTGTTTAGAATCCGATTATTTTACACAGTTGAGGGAAAGCAGGCTAGTGCTTTTATGGAGTGAGCTATCAGGTAGATACACATTTGACACAGAGTGAGCTGAGTTATCAACTTTCTCCAAGGGCAATCGTATATCTTGTGTATCCAGAGCCAAATTATATTTGACATTTCATTTAAAGTCTGAGACATCCTGATATTACAGCAGAACGTGAGTGGTAATAGTTGGAGGGTGTTCAGTTCAACTGAATGGGTGTTTCTGTTCCTGCCCTACTTGTTTGGGTTGTAGACAAGGTCTAATTGCCCACCATCACCCTATATTTTAGCCAGATGGAAATATCAGATTTAATTCTTTTCTAGTGATGTTCCTTCCTATGTTAGTTGTTGGCTGGCAATGTTATAGGGGAGTAATCTGAGCTAGCTTCAGATGGCATCATAACCAGCATTATTTATGTAGCAGGTTGTGCAGATTTCTTTGGTCATACCCACAACTTCCACATCAAGCCTGGTAGTTTGCAGATGGAAATACAGTCTCTGAATTTCCTAATCTCAGCTTCTTCAAAATCTTTATATCTTACTATGGGTGTTCATTGCAGCCAATATTTTTGTGCTCTGAACTTCAAATTAAAAACCAGATTTCTTTGTTGGGGTGGTGGATGAGTAGAGGTCAAAGAGAAGGGTATGGCAAAGGTATCATTAACCACTTTTATCCTTCATCACAGTCATGGAACTATTCAGTTGCTGGACTGGTTTGTGACATTTACTGAAATAGACTGAAAGCTTCTCTGTGCTACACAGAATCACCCTAGAGTCATGGGATATAATTTTTATCTGTAGAACTGGGTTGAAATTCTGTGTTCATTCCACTCTAATGAAATTATTTTCCAGTGAAAACTGGATCAACAGTGATGACCCAGTCCCGATGGAAACATCCACAACAGGAAGAGGTTCAGGATGTAATTTCCTGAGTATTTCACAGCAAAATCACTTCTGCATTTTGATACCTTCTCAGCCGTGCCATCCTGGGTCTGTTATGAATACCACTGTATGCAACACGATTATTATGAAGGATTATTTTTTTCTGATTAAGAATATTATTCATGGCAGCAAATACTACTGCTGATGGTGGGAAGGCACTTTATACATGCTTACATTGTTTCCTTCATTATATTTTTATTTCACATGTCACAGACAGGCACATCTCATACATCTTAATTATGTGATTATCTTCCAAGATGGAGACATCATTCCTGACTCTAAGGTGGGGGAAGTTGCAGTGGGAGAGGGATCCTGTATATAACTACAAACAGAAATAGAGGAAGTCACATCTTATATCAAATTGTTTTCACATTTCCTTCCGTATTGATTTTTCAAAAGGTAATTATTGTGAGTGTAGTGTGAGCTGCTTTTATTAGGAACACATTGATTGTTAGCCACTATTATTGCTTCAAACGTTGGAATTGAGAGAGAATAGATAAAGGGAAAAATTAGGGTTAATATTTTATTTCTTTAAAGTTTGTTAATTGCACACTTTGGGCACTACCATTACTATTTTTTTATTCCTAATAAAAACCCTGTAAAATTAATTATATTTTTTATACAATCACCTCCCTGCTTTTATTAAGGTTAAAGAGGGAATGTATATTCTTTCATAAAAAGCAACCTTGGATTGATTGAAAAGGCAAAAACCCATTCAACTCTTTTATTGTAAAATGACCAGTCTTTCAATTGCATCTGCACTAACTTGTGCTGGTAAGAGCAAAAGCACCATTATCGTTATGATCAACATCTCTCACCACTGTATAGTCTGTTGGAGAGTGCCTGTTAGTTATGAAGCTAACCATTCACATGGTTTTCTAGAAAGACCAGATAAACCTGCAAAATGCTGTTGCTAAAATGATAGGTTCTCACTTTTCCTGTATAATAATAATAATAATAATAATAATAATAATAATAATAATAATAATAATAATAATAATAATAATAATTTGTCTGAAGCCTCCCTTTCAGTCTAAGGAATTTGGTATTGACTCACTCTGCAAAGCCTTTCTACCTATTCTGAAGGGCTCTTCTGAATTTAGAGGTTTCCCTGGCTGTTCTGCTTTCGTTGCAAAGGACTTATAGTTGTTACCATACTAGTACTTCAACAGACCCTGGAAGTAAAATAAAGAAATAATCCCCAAAGTCCACATGGGAAGCCTAGAGAAGTTACCGGACAAATCTTACAAAGACACCTAGACATTATGTGCCCAGCCCCCCAGGCAGAGTTCATAACTTGTGGTAGGGTCTTTGTCTTCTGTGAAGGCAACCGTTCTATGGGAACAGATAGGCACCAACATCTGGTCTTCCTAGAAGCCAGTGCAGATACTGAAGACATAAAGGACACCTCAGACATGCCAAAAAATATATTTGTGAATTCCTCCCACTGCTGGGTTTGTGGGAAACAGCCTGGAGGCCTGAATGAGACCAAGAGAGTCTTTCCTAAAATATACTAACTCCCTGGTTCCATCCTTGACTGGGAGCTGCTCATGAGGTTTTGCACCAAAGCATCTCTACATAAATTTGTTTCCTTGCTCAATGACACCTGAAATCCTGGCTTTGTTACAGAAGTTTGCAGAAAGAACAGAGGCTCCCCCATGCACAGCACCGTTTTGCTATTTCTGGGCTTGTCAAAAGCCTGGTGTCCCCTAGGAAAAGGGAATTAGGGGTTTGAAGGCCTTCCACCAAAAAAAGGGATGAAAGCTCATTTCTCTTCGGAGTGTGCAGAGCACGGAACTGTGGCTCGGAGCAGGAGATGGTGCTCCCTCCAGCCACATTAATGATGAAAATTACCGTGGCTCCTCAGCTCAGTGCTTGCTTCATTTTGGAAGTGTGTTCTGAGTCCATCTGCAGAGCAAGGTTTTTCAGAGGATTTAAGCATAAAAAGATGAAATTATTTTTTTGAGTCTCCTGCTGACCTTTGTCCTACTTTCATTGGTCACTACAGGGAGAAATTAAATGACCTCAGTGCTTGTGTAGTCAGACAATTAAATTCTATGTACAGTTGAACCACGTACACCTACGTGTTTCTGTGAATCGGGTGCTGATGCATATTTTTCCAAGGCCACAGAGACTATCTGCAATGGATCAAGAGATTTTCATCTGGAATTACTCACTCAGCCCTTGTCCTTTGCACAATAAAAGCTGCTGCTGCCTCTCTGCAGCTGCCCATTTCACTTGCTACTTGAAGGATGGCCTGGCTTTTAAGGGCATGTCTGTATTGTCAGCTGCAGACAGACACATGCTGTGCTCTGAACTGGAGCTACCTTTCCCTAGGAGCTGTGCAGACATGTAAATACAAAACTGCTGCCATGCTAATGAGTCCAGCTGAGTGACATTGCATCCGACCAGGCTGTAGGCACATGCTTTTCTTCCAGGGAGAGCAGTGATGCAGTGATCAACATCCATCTTAAAACAACATTATTTTGTTTGGTGTCAGGGAGAAAAAGTATTAAAGAAACAAATAGGATTTTTAAATAACAAATAGCAGGAATATATATTTAGTCCTAGGTTTCCAATTTGACATGTCACTCTGTGTCAAGTTAGATAGGTTTTGATTCCAGGAATGGGATTTTTTAATCTTCTAACAAAGCACCAATTTTCTTACAGAGTGGAGCTTATGTCAATGATACCGTTTCCTCTATTTTTGCTAGTGCACACAAGCTAACATTTAAATCTTTAGGTTAATATCAGCAGCATGAAACCTGATCTCATTTCAAAACCATACTGTGCAATACTGAGTAAATATTTGGAGCAGAGTTGCCATAAACGTGATTCTCCATGTTACTACAACTACAATTTTAGTGCTTAATTTGAGAACTAAGTGTTTTAAAATAAGCACAGGGCACCTGTGAACCCTGTACTCACTACCATATGAATCCAAAGCAATTTGATGGTCTGGAGGAGGATGGATTAGAACTGCTGAGGCTCCTTACTTGAAGTACTACCTCTTGAGTGACTAATAGAAAAAGCAGTTTTCAATTTTCACTAGGTAATTCATCTGACTGTTGCCTAAACTGCTCCCTGGAGAGAAACACTTTTGGGAGAAAAACTCTTTTGGGAGAAAAACTATTTGTGAAATACACAGCAATATACTGACAGCTACCAAAAAAGGACTCAATTAAAGTTACACTTGTCACACTAATAAGCACCAATTCATATTAAGAGTTGGACACTCCTTAATTAACATATTTGATTGGTCTTTGTGCGTTATTGTTATTTTCCCTGAACTAACTGTAACACACAAAGTCCACCGATAACCATGGGACTTCTGTTTATAAATCTCTTGGTGTCACTTCTCGCATGAGCAGGTGGAAGCGTCATGTACAAAGCAAAACTCAGCTCATTTTAGCAGGAGGATTAAGCCATTACACAGTCTGTGAGCACGAAGATCTCTGTACCTGCTTTCTCATCTGTGTTCCTGCTTAACTAGCAGCAAATGTGTGTCATAAATGCTGCATCATATGCCGAAACACTCCTGCCCTAGGTTAGCATAATAAACACCCTAAATTGTATTAAGCTGTATATCGGTTGTTCAGTATTCCAGGTCTGTTCCTCCCTAACCTAATATTATGATTTATCCCTGCTTTGATTTTCTCCATTGACTGCTAGCTGTTTCTGTAAGGTTACTGTGGAAACGAGAAGAGGATCCAAAGACAGCAGTTTGTCTGTAGCATGTCTGTGCATTCATATGTCACTTCTATATGGCCTAAAGGTGTTGATGTGTAGAAACAGACACTACAATAGGGAGGGTTTGCAAGTTAGGCTATTGCAGCAGTCACTGTTCTGTTGGTATTAAATACAAGGGCTCACAGTTGGCAAGTGTATAAATGTCTAAAATGCCTGAAGGATGTTCCATGACTCCTTATTCTCCACTAAGAAAGAATATTTACATCTGCAAAATATTGCAAAACAAAGAAGGTTTTTTTCCTTGATTTTTCTTTTTCCTAGGGGTTGGGTTAGAAAGTTTGCTTCCTCTTTCATAATAATATTTTTTCTTTGTACCCTCCACCTGTAAATCTCAAACAAACTGTGTACATCTGTCCTCACCTTAAAAATGAGGAGACAGAGGCTTTGAATGCAGATTGCCTTGGTGGCACAATTTAGATCACCTGACCTGACCTCAGTGGGAGAGTCAGTTTCACATAGCCCTGGTCAGATCCAGCCTTCAGCTCCGGCTCCTTGATTCCCATCAGTCAAGGGAAATAAGGATGCAACCTTAGCCACTGTGTCTGTTGAGACTGCTAAATTTCTTCATAGGATTAGTATCACCTATTTTTATTTGTTGAAATATTAGCTGCTGAGAACAGGATAGTAAATGTTACTCTGAATGAAGAACATGGTAGATATCTAATAGTAGTGGATAATTTAGTTCAATTAGCATTATATATCCTTGGATTAAATGATTATCCTTCATAGTCAAGACTAGTTGGACTAGATGAATAGCTAAAAATTATCTTACCCTCTGAGTGTGCTTGTCTATATCTGAGTTCTGGGGGCAGGTTTTTAGTACCATGAGCTCCTTTCAACTGCTCATATTCATAGAATAGAACAGAATAGTAGAATGGTTTGGGCTGGAAGGGATTTCAAAGATCATTCAGTTCCAACCCCCCTGCAATGAGCAGGGTCACCTTCCACTAGATCAGGTTGCTCAAAGCTTCATCCAACCTGGCCTTGAACACTTACAGGGAGGAGCAACCACAGCTTCTCTGGGCAACCTGGGCCGGTGTCTGACTACCCTCACACCAAATAATCTCTTCCTAATCTAAAATCTCAATCTCCCCTCTTCCAGTTTAAAGCCATTACTCCCTGTTCTGCCACTCCCTGCCCTTGTCAAAAGTCCCTCCCCAGTCTTCCCCAGAGCTTTCTCTTCTCCTGGCTGAACAGCCCAAATGCTCTCAGCCTGTCCCCATAGGAGAGGTGCTCCCACCTTCTGATCACCCTCATGGCCTCCTCTGGACTTGCTCCTGTAGGTCCATGCCCTTTTTGTGTTGGGGGCCCCAGAACCGGATGCAATACTGTAGGTAGAACCTCACGAGATTGAAGTAGAGGGGGAGAAAATGATCTTGTTGAAGATGTCCCTGCTCACTGCAGCAGGATTGGACTAAATCAGTTCATTTGTTCCCAATATGACTTTTCTGGGAAGGAAACTGCAAATCCTGAAGGCAGGAGCTGGAACTGAGAGCACAAGATTCCTGTAAATCTGAAAATACAGACATAATTTCCCTGCTGATGTTCTATAATGAAAAGATTTGCCTGCTAACGCCTTAACAGAGGACATTTTCCTGCACAGGGCTATGAGTATAAAAAAACCTTCAATGTCTCATGATTAGAATGAGATTAGAACTCCCTTGGCTTCAGCTTCCTGTGACTCAGTTCTTGTTCATCTGCTCTGCCATGAGCTGGAGTCCCCTCCAAAGCAGATTTATCAGCATTGTCCTGTCTGCTCCACTGCCTTGCTGGCTCCCCTGCCCTGCAGCTGTGCAGGGATGCGAAATACAGCTGGCAGAACAATGGGGATTGAGGGGCAGGTTTAATTCCCCTGTGCACTACATAATTAACATATTCTTTAACCTCACCTGGAAGTGGCAGCCTTGGACAACTTTTTGCTCAGTTACCTTGCCACTTCAATACTATCCCAGACCTAACAGTGGCATCACTGGTCATGTGGAGGTCTCTCCTGCCTCAGTAGAAGAGCTGCAGCACTCAGGGCTGGTTTGTACAGCAAGTAAGGGCTTAAAGAGATCAACGGAGACTGTCATTTCTTTGTATAAAGTGCTGTAAAAAGAGAAGATCTTGCTCAAAGTAGATGAACGATGGAAAATAGCAAGGAGGTTAGGAATTTGCTACAGAGCTCCCTGTTACAGGAAGCCTAAATAACTTGTTGAAGATCTTACACAAGATTGATGACAGAGCTCAGGTACCAGCTTCAACTCTTAACTATCAGTTAGAAGTTAAAATTAGTCTCCTCTCAAAAAACATATTCCAGTCTCATACATAGGGAAACTGAGTCACAGTGCAGTAGTCTTCCAGCCATCATCCAGCAGTGAAATCAGTGGCAGCAAGAGATGTCCTGGTGCTTGGTTCCTCTTCCATAATCATCTTGCCTTTGGGTAGATTTTGAAGTCAGAGCAACTGAAACCACCTTTCATTTACTGTGACAGCACTTGATGAGAGCTGTGTGATTCAGAAAGAATTCAGATTCAGAAAGAATTGTCTGAGTGCTGGAGAGATCCATCAGTGTCTGATCACATGGTTGCAGAGTTGTCATGTTTCCTGAGTTATAAGGTCAAAGGAAGACAGAGTAAAACTTACTTTCTTGACATCCTTGCAGAGGCCGCGCAGCCTGTCTGCATTCGTGGTAGTGACCATTTAACTTGAACCAGTATTGGAGAGATTTGAGGATTTTTCTTTCCCACATGTGTAATGAGATGTAAAAATCTCAGTGCAGTTCTCACCTACTTAAGAGAAAAGTAAAGTAAAAACAATAAATAAGCATAAAGAATTAAGTGTGTCCTTTGGAATCTCCTTCAGGTTAGAGGTAAAGCCCATTAAAAGTTGCATAGTAGTCAATGTAATCATCATTTTCATTTACAGCTTTGGGCACTGTGGTAATAGAGATGATTTATAATGACAAATTCTAATAAAAAGCAATAAAATATACTTCTATAGAGGGAGGATTTACAGATTAAAATTTGGATAAATCACACTATTACAACCAGAATCCACATTTCCTGGGGATTTGTCAAATATTCACTGTCTGTAGAAACCATTATCTTTATGTGTTTATATTTATCAATTCTTGTATTAGTTTCTTGAAAGACGTGCACTATGCTTCCAAAGTCTCCCAATGGATGTTCAGTCTTCAGCTTTCCGAGCAGCAGTATCAGGGCTTTTCTGAACAGCTTGAGACCAAGAAGATGTGAATTTATGCAAGTTAAATAAACAGACACAGTAAACAATGGTATCCTTTGCAAAATAAACTATGTTCCCGAAGTTGCTGCCTCTGACCCACCCAGTGAGCTAGAGAGACTCTGCATGTCTTGTCTGCCACGACCACCACCAAGGGGGACTGAACATGTGTTGCTCCATCCCCTCCTCAACAGCAGCTGTCACCCTTGTTTCATGGTGGCAGTAGAAGCTGTAAACCCTCCTTCCACCAAAGCCCTAGGGAAATGCTCTGTCTTCACTTCTGCAGCACCAAGAGTTGGTACACTGTTTTTCTGTGTGTCTGCACATGCATCCAAAACTCCTCTGCAAGCAACCAGAGCAAAAGGGCTCTCCGAGCCGATGGCATTGGTCTAAGTAAGTAGTGCATTGAGGAAAACTTATTAAGGCAAATGTATTGGTAACAAGCAAAGAACAACAAAAAAATCATAGAATCATAGAATAGTAGAATCATAAAATGGTTTGGGTTGGAAGGGACCCTAAAGCTCATCCAGTTCCAACCCCCCCTGCTATGAGCAGCAGGGACACCTTCCACTAGACCAGGTTGCTCAAAACCTCATCCAGCCTGGCCTTGAACACTTCCCGGGAGGAGCAGCCACAGCTCCTCTGGGCAACCTGGGCCAGTGTCTGACCATCCTCACAGGAAAGAATTTCTTCCCAGTGTCTAACATAAATCTCCCCTCTTCCAGTTTAAAGTCATCACCCCTTGTTCTATCAGTACCTGCCTGTGAAAAAAGTCCCTCCCCACCCTTCCTGGAGCCCCTTCAGGTACTGGAAGGCTGCTATAAGGTCCCCCCAGAGCCTTTTCTTCTCCAGGCTGAACAGCCCCAACTCTCTCAGCCTGTCCTCATAGGAGAGGTGCTTCAGCCCTCGGATCATCCTCTGGACTTAATCCATGTCTCTTTTACGCGGGGGGCCCCAGTACTGGACACAGTACTCCAGGTGGAGTCTCATAAGAGTGGAGCAAAGGGGCAGAATCCCCTCCCTTTACCTGCAGGTTAAACTTCTCTTGATTAAGTCCAAGCTACAGTTGGCTTTTTGGGCTGTAAGCACACCTTAATGGCTCATGCCCATCTTTTCATCCATCAGCACCCCCAAGTCCTCCTTGGGACTGCTCTCAATCCATTCTCTGCCCAGCCTGTGTTTGTGCTTGGGATTAAATAGAAGGCTCAAAATACAGGCAGGATCTCAGGTCTACATCCGTCTCATCCAGCCTGAAGTAGCAAAGGATGTCAAAGGCACCAATAGGTTAAGAGCAATTGCTCGGAGTTTAACTTCATTATGTCAGACAGTCTGAGAAACAAGGTAGCTGGTCCACTCACAGCAGAGAAAAGCATTAATAAGTATAGAGGAATAAGGATGACAGCCTTTACAGGGCAATGAGAGACAGGTAATACATTACTTGTAGAACATACAGGGAGAGTTTAATTTAATTTAGAAATTGCAAATCTTCAACCTATTTATTGTCCAAAAAGAGTTCTTACAGCCTTGGAAGTAGGTGCTGTGGATCATTCACTTTTTTTTTTTTTTTTTTTTTTTTTCCCCTAACCAAGTATTGCTATAATCTCAATACTTGCTTGTAGTAAGATGAACTATTGGTCCAAAGGAGGTGTGCTTCACATCTGGAGAACAGCTGTAATGTAAATGCACAGTAGAATCGTACTAACACAACGTCAGTGAAAAGGAATTTCATGCCTTACTAAATTTGCTGTAATTGATTCTGTGAATTACCCAGTTATTTAAAACCAATACAGAATTGATACTTTTAAAAAGCACTTTCTTTAGTCTCTGGATTTTACAAGATGTCTTCCAGTGAAGAAAATGCTTAGAATTTCTTGTGGTGCTCAGCCTGATATTCCTTACACCATGCAACAAGGTCTGCATTTTGGATCAAGGATAATGGTGTGCTTAAAGACAGGACTGATCATCACCAGTCCCCTCTGGCTCTCTGATAAACAAAAACTTATCATCATCAAATTTTAAAACAATCTTACTAATAGCAGTCAACCTCAATAGACTGATGACATCTTATTTATGCCAGACTCTCTACATATGCTCTGTAATACATAAATTTTGACATTAAGTACGTCTATTCAGAAATTTTGTAGTAAAGCATTATCACCAGAGAATTATTATTCTTGGAAATTTAAATTGATAATGCTGCTCTGTTTTGAATTATTTTATTATTTATATTTTTTAATAATTGAAATACCTTATTTATAGCAGAATGGGAGGAACAAAATACATAATTTTTAGTATAGAAATGACCCTTTGTTCTTTTGACTTTAAAAGCCTTTAAATTATAAAAATGAAAGAAAAATAAGTAATTTAAATGTCTAAAAAAGGAAAAAAAATGTTGTTCAGAGGATCTAAATGAACTTCGGCAAGGTCAGTCCGTGGTTTTAAGATTTATGTTTTTATCTCATGAGCCAGGATTGGAAATCACTATGAAATATCAGTCAGATTCCTTCATGTCTGTTCTAGCAAATTTGTCAAAAAGCATTCTTCCTCATCCTGCATTTTAAGTTTATTTTAAGTAAAATGCTAAAAGGAAACAACTGCCTTGTTAAAAACTTAGAGCAACTAGTCAAAGCTAATAATGTGTTGCCTCCAGAGGGCAATTCATTGCACCTATTTCAGAACCATTCTAGGAAGGGATTAATTATCCCAGGAGTTTCTATTATCTATAGGTATTTTTCTTGATTATAGGGAAAACCAAGGTGTCACTCTAAGTGAGATGCTTCACTTCTGTATAGTAAAACCCAGGTGAAATGCAACCCAGCCTTAGTGCAGTAATGTAAATTTTTGAGATTCCTTGATTTTGCTTTGCCATAATCTCATTTTGTGCCCTGAGTGCCGGACATAAGGGAACTGTGGTAATTTAACTCAGTTGTCAGCCAAACATGACACAACAACTCGCAATCCCCTCCTTTCCCTCCCCACACAGGGAATAGGGGAGAGAGTTGGAGGGCTAGACTTGTATGTTGAGATAAGAACAAAGTAATAATCTGGGTAAAATAACATTAAAATATTGATGATAATAATAATAACAACATATAT
>NW_010333480.1:0-70210 GCF_000700745.2 Antrostomus carolinensis | reverse complement strand
CCAAACCATTCTACGATTCTATGATTTTATAATGCAACCATCACCACATGTGACCACACAAACAGGTATGAAAAAAGTAAATCAGGTTTTGATGCAAAGATCTTGAAAATATTGATTATGCAAAGCTTCACAGCAGGCAGAGATGTTCCAAATTGAACAAGCTGCTCTGACCTCTAAGGTCACATGGGAAAAGTAGTCAATTGGAGAAGGGCAGTCCAGTTACGAAAGGACTTGGGCAACACGGTATGCACGTGTCCCATGTCAGAGCACATGTGGATTCCTGTAACGAACAGTGAGCTGGCAGGATGTACTTTCAATTATTGGATATTAAAGAGGACGGATATTTGACAAGTTCTCAGATAGCAAGAAGCTGACAAATGGCAGGCTTCAAATCACACTCCTGAGCCTCAACCTTGAATCACCAGGAAAAGCAAATACACTTTATAGGGTGAGGGCCTGATGCACACTAATGAACCAACCCACTGTGACAAAAAGCTAGACCTGGAAGACTGAGAGATCTCTGGCCTTGTAACCTTCTCAAAGGGAGCTAAGATTTTGACCACTGCACATACATCCTTTGATGCAGTCAGTTAGAAGCAGGAAGCTTGAAGATGATGAAAAATTCCTTCAACTAACATAATTCTGCAAAGGAGGCTACTGTTGTGCAGAAACTTGAGTCCACCTCCCTGACCTGTGGCTTTAGGAATAAATTTTTGAGAGTTGTATTATAGGAGTCTGGAAGGCTTTCTAAACCTAGTCAATATGGTAACAGTAAAATCGCCTATGGATAAATGGTGATAAAGATAAAATCAGTAACAGAGACTCTATAAAACGTCCAAGTACTTGAAATACAAGAAGGCTTGTCAGGAGAGATGACAAAGCTGAAACAGAAGCCAATTCTGGATCTACCAAGAAATGTGTGTGCTGCAGACTAATTGGGGTCAACTGTTTACTAGATAAAAGTAGAAGTGCTATGCCTTTTCTTTATCTTCTTTAGCATTCTTTGTGCCTGATAAACATTGCCAAGAGTACAGAAAATGGAAGAAAATATTTTTTGAGTCTTGCAGGAGTTGTCAGGGGCCGGACAGTCTTTAGGCTATGGAGAAAATAGTGATGAAAAAGCCATTCTCCTTAAATAGCTCATACTGACATTATCTCTTTCTTAGTAGTTGAATTATAGTTCAAAGATGTTCTGAATAATAGAGGAGTCAGACTTTACCTTGATGGCAGATCTTGAACAAAGCTGCTTCTTTTTTCTTTCAGGGCAAAGAGATTTATGATTACTTGGATTAAGCTGTTTACACAGTCATTAGCCCTGAATTAGTTATTTCAGATGGCAGTACCTTCAGTTCTTTGCCCTTGCAATTATACAGTCCTGACATCTTAACACTTGGTAGCATACTGCAGAAACAAAACCTGTGCTGGAAATCCGGCTTTCTGAGAGCAAAGAGGAGTGTTTCTTACAAACTGGATGAAGTCCACTATGGAAACAATATATTGCAAATTAAGCTCCCCCCACAACAGCCTCGATGATTCAGAAGAGGTATTATCATCACCTTGAAAGAGTGGATGAATTTATTCTGTTGCCAGCATTCCAGATTAAAGACCCAAACTCATTCTTCTTTGACGCAAAGAAATCAAATCACTGGGAATTCAGTAAGTACTTTTGCCAGCACTCCAATTTTCAACCTTGAGAGCATTATCTTTGAGATGTTTCTTGTGAAAGAAGTCTCTGAGGTGTTACAAGGAAAGAATGCTCAGAGAGCATCCAGGCCACTGTTTCTAAATATACATTGGTCAAAGGTCATCTGATTAAAATGCTCTCAAAAGGACAATTAACATGTCTTGGAAACTGAAACAACACCTCATGTTCTGATCCACAGCACTGATATACTAGTCTATTAAAAAAAAACCCTCCAAAATTATTTTTCTAAGCAAAGATGAAACATCCTTTTTTGCCCTTATCTCATTCTCAAAAATGATATAACAATTTCATAGGAATTCGTATCTTATTAATAAAAACTAAATTCAAATTTAAAAACAAATCAGCCTGAACCACACACCATCCACAGACAACATAATTATGAGCAACTGAAAACAAAATTTTACTATGGCATACAGCACATTAGAAATACTACAGTGTTATTAGCCCCAAATGTAAAGCTTGAGATGTTTATTACAATTATTCATAGAACCCAAACTTCAAAGTAAAAGGTATTTTATTGACAAATACAAAAGCACCTCTTGAGCTTTTATAAACTATGTCTAGCAGCAGACAAGCAGCATCATAGCCTGCTTTTTTGATGTACAGTTTGATACATCCAAGTACCGCATTACTGGCTGAGATTTTCACATTGAGATTGATTCCTTGCCACAACAAGATAAAAATAATGCCAATGGTGAAAATGAATGGGAACTAGAAATGCAAAGGAGGGATTAAAAAGGAAATAAATCATGAGATGCATAAGACATTATAGCTTGTCTTTTCCCCTCTTTTATTTACATTATAAATCTCTTAGGGAGCCTTTTTACATATTCATATGAAGTAAGAAACACTTACTTTCTATGAGTAATAATAAACATGTCCTGGAACAGGTGAAGTATAAGCACGTTATGCATTACCTTGGAACTGATTCCCGATTTCCTTTTTTTCCCGTTGTTCCATCAGTAAGGAGATCTTCATTCATTTTATCAGGCTTTTTCTGTACCTAGTCATTAAAATAAATGTATTTGTGTAACTTGGGAAGTTAGTTGATAATAATTACTACTTCAGTGGTGATATCTAACTATAGTGCACTTACTGACTAGAGCTGGACCAACATCTTACCAATTTCTATTTCAGTAAAATTCTTACTGAACGACATTAAACTGAACAGTAAAAATGTGATTTCATACTTCTAAACTATGTACAGAACTTACTGTAATACAAAGAAAAGTAATCAATTATGAAAAAAATGGTGATTAATAAATTAAACAGCATGTTCAATCCCTCTGTACTTCTTTATACAAACAATAATGTAGGGAATTGTATCTCATTTCCTTCCCTCATGATTTTGTGATCCAGCAGGCAGAAGAAGGGTAGCGGGGTGTTGTGCCATGCATGGAACTTATCTAAAGGGAAACTGCGATTCTCATAAGCCCTTCACAAGGAGAAAGCAACAAATCTGAAACATAAGCTCTCCTTTCCAACTTAAGCAATTTCTGCTGTCTTACTCAGATGCTTATTAAAGGCTCCAAATTAATTTTGTTTGCTGACCTTAATTTCCCTGATTAAAAGAAACCCAATAATTTTTAAAATTCTAAAATAGCTTCTAAAACACTTAATATTTGAACATATTCAATTCTAACCATACTAATTTCACAGGTTTATATTGCCAAGCTAACGCTTACAGATTTCTGTTCACACAAAATCACGCGTCTTTTTAGTTAATGCTTCTGAAGCCACATCCTAGGTATCACCAAAGTGATTCTAAAGTTCAACTGAATGATAAGAGCTTAAATATTCTAGTTATAAACTTAATACATACCACCTCTCACAGAGAATCATAGAATCACAGAATGGTTTGGGTTGGAAGGGACCTTAAAGATCATCTGGTTCCAATCCCCCTGCCATGAACAGGGACACCTTCCACTAGACCAGGTTGCTCAAAGCCTCGTCCAACCTGGCCTTCAACACTTCCAGGGAGGGGGCATCCACAGCTTCTCTGGGCAACCTGTGCCAGTGTCTCACCACCCTCACAGTGAAGAACTTCCTAATATCTAATCTAAGCCTGCCCTCTTCCAGTCTGAAGCCATTTCCCCTTGTTCTGTCACTACCTGCCCTTATGAAAAGTCCCTCCCCAGCTTTCTTGTAGCCCCTTCAGGAGCTGGAAGGCCACTATAAAATCTCACTGGAGCCTTCTCTTCTCCAGGCTGAACAGCCCCAACTCTTTCAGCCTGTCCTTGTAGGAGAGGTGCTCCAGCCCTGACCTCACCTCATTGACCCAAATGGTGCCTTTTTACCCTTTCCCTTTGGTTTAAAGGTAGGTTTATCATGCTCCAGAGTTACAGATTTTCTCCAGGTTCTGGAAACTTTCAGTTACAGGACCAGGGAAGCAACTCAAATATGTGTTTTTAAGAATTCCTTTTGTACTTATGTTTACATAGTTCTCTCTCCTTCTCAATGTCTAAAATCAGGATACAATGTACCAAGGACACCTGCACAAAATGTTATTTACAAAATAGTGGAAAACATGTAATACTATGAGGTTCTTTTTTCTTAATATAACTCGTGTTTTGAGTTATATTAAGAAAATGCCATGCTCTGGTAGGGGGATTGGACTAGATGATCTTCCAGTCCCTAACATTCTGTGATTCTGTGTTTCATTATCTATTTTTGATACATCTTTAAGAAGAAAAGTAACACAATTTCATAATTTCATTTACGCTAATTGGGTGCTTTAGGGTAGAATTCAACATACTTAATTTTAACATCCATTCTGGTATTTGGAGTTAATATAAAATCCCTCCCCAGTCACAGGAGAGAACTGCATGTCTCAAGAGGTGGTCATCACCTTGTTTTAAATACATACATGAGCTGGGATAAGCAGTCCTTTGGACTGTCTTTCTCATTCTACTAAGCAGAGAGGGATTTTAAGGCACCTAGACTACACTTAGACACCTTAAGCTAGATGAGATAGATCCTATGTTACACACAAGGATGTATTATTTTAACAACTATTTAAGAATCTCTCATGCAATTAGTATAACTTGATTGGATCAAATTAACTACATTAAATTTACACATCCTTCTCTATTTAATTATACAAAATCTAAATTATATATTTCAGTATACATCTTTCAATTAAATATAGCCTAAGACTTGTAAGCATTAGTCATATTTCATATAAGGAAATACTGCAGACAAAAAAGGTATCTCTTTACATACTTGAACTTTGATAATTTTGCTTCTGAAGTTGTTTAATACCACGGTAACATCTGTCAGGTCAGCTACAGAATCTGTTCCTTCATGGCTATGAGAAGAAAAAAACCCATGCAAATGTACTGGCTCATTAAAACATGCATTATGACTTATGTTCAATTAGAGTATAAGGTTTAGGATTTATGATATTTATAGAAACAACATTTCTTCACTTGTACCTAATTATATCGTAACTTTAGAAACTTTCTGAGTTTTATTCTCACTAGAAATTGTCCAGTGATAGCCCTCACTTTTTAATTTGGATTTTCACATTAAATTTTATCAACTAGTGAAGAAATGGAGCAACCTAGAGTTGAATACGTTATTATATATTATACAAGTATATATTGCATTCAAATATTAAACTACATTTTATTTTTCAAATATGGAAAACATCTTAGAAATTGCTGTGTGCCAGCATTAAATATACTTTTAAAATGAATCTGCTTTAAAAAGTCTAGGGAAAGCTGCCTCACAGTGCTGAGATAGTAAAGATTGGCTTTCATCAGGTTGGCTTTGGAAACTGTACCCCTAAAGACATGGCTGGGCAAGGCACCACCTGAACATTTGCCCCACTGAACATCAGTTTAAAGCCATTCAGGCAGAACTGCAGTCCACTGAGTAACAAGTATGAAAAATGTTGCTGTCACTTTGTGATACAGTGTAATAACATAATTCTCAAATTTTATAGCTTTTGTACCTCAATAGCCCATACATTTTCCCTTCAATCCTTTCTGTCTTTTAACAGCATTATGTAGTTTTCTCTTGCTAAGGCTACACATACAAAAAAATTGGTTTAAGAAAGTAATCTGCTACCTCTTAGGCTTGATTTTTTTTTTGTGCCTAGAAAAATAAATATTTAAGTCTTGTTTCTATCTGTTTCATAACACTTACCTAAAAACGACAGTATTTTATATAGTTATCTGATTTTTCTATTGAACACATCTCTGTAAAAAGTGCCTATGATTATTAATTTTCACAGAGAGGGCTGATTCTTGTACAAAACAATGTTCAGGACTAACTTTTCTGCTCTCTGATTCAGTTTCATTTTCCTGCATTTAAAATATTGCATATATGAACACTCAGCCAAGAACTGTCTTTTTTATCACAGGGATGTACGTTACTTAACATAACGAATCTCCATTTTAAACAAAGTGTGTAATTGAAAAGCTCTACAATAGTAAAACTAGAGCCAAATACAAAGTGCTGATAGCAGAAATGGCAGCAGCCAGCACAACGTTCCCATTTGTGCCCTCAGTTTTTATACAATCAAAATTTTCTCTGTTACTCATTCAGTTACCTCAAAATCTCTATGTTATGAATTCTGTAGCTAGCTCTGCAGCTCTGCTGGTGGAGATGATTTTCCAAAGTCTTCACAGCATTCTCCAAGTGTTTGGTTTGGCCATAAATTTAACAACATCACTTTGTCTCTCTAAGTCTCTTCTGTGGATCCCTCACTGTCAGCTCCATTTACTGAGTGCCAATTGTTTTACTCTGCACAGCACTCAGTGTGATGAATTTCTGTCCCAGTATGAATCATGTACTGAAAATAGTGATAGTCACCATTAGTTACCTTGGGCACTTAACGTTGCTCTCAAAATCCAATTTATGTGTCTCTCCATTCACATCTCTATACACTTCCTACTATTACACTATGGTGACTTCTTTTCCTGACAGAGTATTTAATTTCAATTCCTAGTCACCCAACTATTTTTTAATTCAACTACACCTCATTACATTACTTTTTTTAACCATGATACCTTTCATAAATCTCCTTATATATCTTAAGAATTGAATGTTAAATTAGACAAATGATATAGCTACAGTTGGTGGAGATTAAGTGAACTTCTTAGTATAAAGACTGTTTTTCTGCTTTTTCAACAGATTGTGAGTGGTTTCTGAGAAAAAAAAAATACTTGAAAATGCCAAACAAGTAGAATGAACCTAATACCTTGTTAACATTTCTTTAACACTGAAATAATAAAATAATAAATATTTTATAAGAAATAGACATGTTTCAGCCCACAGAATTACAGGGACGGGGGAGAAAGAGAGAGGAGGGAAAAAAAAGGGAAGAACTGAAGCTGAAATAAAAGTAAAACAACACTGTTTCTCCAAAAGAGATAAAATCCAAAGCTTCAAGAGGAAGCCCTCATATGCTAGAGATCTATGCTGTTATATAAATCATGAGAAAAATATGATTCTTCCCAGAAATAGTTGGAATGATAGCTAGCATATGTTCCTTAGATGAAAATTAACCATGGGAATTATAAATCTATAAGCCATATAGGTGGCAACTAAATGTCAGCTACTGGAGTACAATGTGGTTTCTTTTCATGTAGAGGGGTTTCTCCCAAGAGAGGGAAATGGGGTGCAGTCAACATGCAGCCAGGGTACAGAATTGAAGGGTGCTTCTATATCCTAAGGTGAAGGTGTAACCACAGTGATTCTTAGATGACTAAGAAACACTCAGAACTAATTGAAGAAAAAAGCCTAGAACTGAAATGAATATAATGTTCCTGTTAAAAAAAAGATGCCACCCATCAATAACTGCATTCAGAGGCACCCTCAGGGCTGAAAAAAACCTTGAGAGGGAAATTCATGGCACTTCCTCCATCTGATCACGACACTGGTGGACAGCTAGCAATGCTTCAGTGGACATATTCCTGGAATTACAAGTTAAGTATGTTGGGAATGCCAAGATATTAAGCAATAAAGCCATGAGTGACTTTTCTACAGAATGTGGTGCAAGCAGTTGCATGATAATGCAAACCACGTGTGGAACTGACAGGGCAAGTGTCTGGTAGCTGTGTAGCTGCAGAGTAAGAGACTTTGCTAGCAAAACATCTAGCTGAGCAGCTTAGCTTTATTATGCAATAACATAACCAAATGCCTTCAAGAACACATGGAGCAATCAAACAACTTACACTATCAGGAAATAAGGTAACTCTTATAAACCTTAAATCATAATTTGCTTCTTATTCTATTTTTTTCATGTTATTTTTGCTTACTTTCCTTCAGTACTGTCAGATCTTTTCAAAATATGTTGCACTTTCAGATTCATTTATAAATATGTTTCCAAAACATGGATTGATACTTACGAAATAACCTGATAAATTTCTTCGGATCTTCCTTTACGCAATCTCAGTGTCCAAGCACCTGGATTTGCTTTCAGCTGAAAATACCCCTATGAAAAAAAGGAAAACCAGGCACTTGTTCTGTCAGCATTTTAGAATCAACCATGTACACGTACAAAAATAAATTATCCAACACTTAGTACTACAGCCAAGTTTAGTAACCATTACCTACTCTCCCACTAGCCCTGAAAGTAATACAGCAGTGATGCAACCAACTATCACCTTTCCTGTATGCCCATATTAATGTCTTTCAGTGCTTCACTTATTTCTAGTTGAATCTGAGTTGTATGCAAAATCTCCACCTAGAACAGCAAGAAAGTGAGCAGTAAAGAAATAAATTATTAAACTGACCCTAAACTGAAAAGCTTCTTCGGAACTTAACATTTTTGTCTGGAACAACTTTCCAAGCCAACACAGCACCTTTGCAGTTTAGGAGCACTGCATACAGCTATCAGTATGTGAAAGCCAGACAAAGCAAGCTTTGGAATGTGAAGAATCATTACAAGTTTCTTCAGGCTGAACATCATCTGCTGTTGATATTGTATTCAGTACTTGTGTAAAAATGAAAGAGTCACAGTTTATTAAGCAATTTATTCCTTGTGATACAGTATTTACAGAGAACAGAGAATAGCAGATAGGTAACAGATCTTATTCATCAAAATCCTTCCCTATCAAACTAGCTTTGCCAATACTAAATAAATCTTTTGCTTCAGAAATCACAAGATCATCTGCTCTACAGACTGTTAAAACAAGAAATAATTACTTTGCATGACCAGAGGAATTCTCAGGTATGGATTTGTCCCACAGAGGCTTTAAATACTTAACTGAAGCATCTAAAATAGGAGCCGCCTTCTGCCTGGATCATTGTGTAACAAAAACGGTTATTTTAATCTGAATGTGATTCATACCTACATTTCTCAGTGGAATCTCCATCTGAACATAACTGCCTCCTACCATCTACTTAAAGTAATCATGCTCCCAGTTTAGGAACTTCAGATAGGAGTCTAAAATTAGGCTATATCCAAACCTATATTGGACCAGAAGAGGAGCAGGGGAAAGCTCAGCAAATTAGAGATGCACATGTTTTGTAGGTGGTCTCAACTCCAGGATGGATGCTCTTGTTACTTTTAGTGTTACTAAGCTTGCAACACAGAGAAATGGATTTAAAGAACAAGAAACTCAAAGAATTCTCATGAAGAGCATGGAATTGTAATAACTATTTCTGTACTTAATACTTACCAGGTTGGCCATCACAATAGTATCAACCATGACAGGATTATTCTTTGTGCCCAGAGTGAACTGTAACCCTCGAGGAGGTTGTCCAGTTGTCACATCAAAGCAATGTCCTTCAAGCAATATATATTCCAGTTCATATTCTGCTATCACGGTCCCTTTTATCTGTGGAAGGAACATTTAATCAGTAAATTATGTCATTTAACTGTGTAAGAAAAGTAACATATTACAATGAAAAACATGTTGCATGGGATTTACCTCAGGTAAATTCAACTGTCAGTAAAAGAGAAAGGCTCTTCCAGAATGAACTTCACTCAACTTTAAAACAGGTATCCAAGATTAAGAGGATGAATCACTGTCTGGAGGGACCTTCTCTCCATTGACTGTTGAAGAAGCTGAGGCATTTCAGCTTCGGTAAGGTAAATCCCAACTTCTATTTTCACAATATACTTTCCAAATACACAAACACCCTCAATATTTTGCATAAGCTTAGTGACTGAAACAAATCTAGTGACTTTGAAGCTGAGGGATTAAAAATATCATTACAAAATTGTGAACTAAAAAAGGGTCAAACATATTTTAATCTATATTAATAAACAGCCATATATTCAGGTTTATTTGAAGATTTACCTAGGTTAATCCTATTACTACCGAAAACATATAAAAAAAATAAAAATAGAAACCTAACAAACAGAATCCCTGAACTGCTTTATTTTTATCTCAGAAAAATAGTATTTCTGTAAATATCATAAAGCTCAACACAGCAGATAAATTGCTTTTACTTGTACTCTGCATTCTGATTCTTTCTGTTTCATTACCTTCTTTTAAGACTTTAAGAGAGAATGTGAAAAAAAGATGATGAAAAAAATGGTAAAATACTGACTAAATAATCAATTACCACAGAAAATATTTCTGGAAAAGAGACAAAAAAAATATTTCCATTTCCCTCTTGAAGTAGAAGGTCCAACATAAGTTTCATGTTTTTGAACTATTACTTACATCCTGTAAATGAATGTTATCGAGATCACAGGAACTGTTTACTGCTTCAACCAACCAGCTTTCAGGAGTGATCATGTTTAGAGTCAAAAGGGATGATTCTGGCAATTCTAGGAATTTTGCCACAGGTTCAGAAGGAAGGTGCTTGTTGACCCCATAAGTTAATTCTGGTTCCAGAACAAAACGATAGAAGCTGGTGAAAAAAGTGTTAAAAAATACACTTACTAAACCATGAAGTTCCAAATATTAAGTTCTTCTAAAATATTTTAAAATATAGTGAATTTTTATCAAATAACTGAAGTTTGGAAGCACAGTAGCTCTCTATTCTTTTGTAATACTGTCTACAGCATCTCAAATGCTAGTAGATGAACACAGATCTATTTGCTTTTGATAATTTTTTGCTGTGAAAGTGCATAGTTCCAATTAACATTCTAAATGGCTGGGAAGGTGAACACCCAAGACGTGCATTTTAAAATCTTGACTGTGAGCTGCCTTGAATTCTAGGAATCTGTATCACTAAACTAAGCAAAAGGACTACTCTCTGCTGGAACAAAAGTGTCTTTGGGAACTGCTCCTGACACTAGCAGCAGCAAAGACAAGAGAGCAGAGGAAAGGAGGGGTCTCTCTATTCCTCTCCAGCTCTTATCCCATTTATTCCACAGGTAAAAGTTCCTTGCAACAACAAAATAATGATGATTTTCTTCCTTCCTCTACTGATATTCAAGAAAATGAGAATAATCAGAACAGAGGAAGAAGAGCACCGAAGACGGAGAGTGAAAGCAGCAGGCAACAAGTGCTTCATACGGCAGTGGCAGGGAAACATTACTATGAAAAGTAAAAAGGTAAGAAAGTCTGTACCCATTAGGAGGAATACAATTTTCCCACAAAGAATTTGGGCTGGCACATGGATGCATTTCAAAAAGACACTGCTGCAAGAAAAAGAAAATCTATCCACAGGGCAGATGCCAGAACATTTCTTCCTCCCACCTCTCCCAAGTACAGGGAAAGAACCAGGCACTAACACCAGCAAAGTGCCTAGCTCAAAGTGATCACAACAATGTTCACACAAGATACTTAGAAGACTGATGATTAAGACACTCTTCTGGTGTAAGAGGTGTGAGTTCAACTCCTGTCAAACTGAACAGAAAGTAAGGACTTCTGTTTTGTGGGCAAGTGACTAATTATGTAGTCTGATGGCTAAAGGGCACCACCAGCCTCTCTCATAATAATTACAGGTAAAATATCTGCCAAAGGGATAGCAGGGTGTCCTGGTTTTTTGCTAGGATAGGGTTAGTTTTCTTCTTGGTAGATAGAAAGCGCTGTGTTTTGGTTTCAGTGGGGATTGTTATGAGAACAATGTTGATAAGGTACAAGGACAACATGCTTGGGTAGCTTGCAAGAGCAGAGGACTGGTGGGCAGTGGGGGTGGGCAGGGAAGGAAAGTGCAGTAGTTAGTAAAACCCAGAATTGTCCAATTGGATACGTCAGTAAGACATTCTGTATCATATCTCGTCATGTTTAGTGTATTAACAGGGGCTGTCCGGAAAGGGGGGGATTCTCTCTGGAATCCCTCGGGCTCATTTTTCCAGGATTGCAGTTTCAGCTTGAGGTTCCTTTTTGCTCCTCCGGGATCGTTACCAGCAGGTGGTGAGCAATTGTACTCTGCACCACTCATATATATAGAGTTATCATTATTATTATTATTACTATTTTAATTTTATTTTACTCTAATCATTAAATTGTTCTTATCTCAACCTACAAGTCTCCTCAGCTTTACCCCTCCAAGTTCTCTCCCTGATTCCCTGAGTGGGGGGAAAGGGGGCAGGGCTGTGAGTGGCTGTGTCTTGTTTGGCCACCAGCTAAGTTAAACTATCACACAGTGCTTAGACATTTCTCTTAGAGGGAAAAGAATCCTCTCTGGGAAATTCACTGCAGTGTAAATGTCTGTAACTGAATTAGTGAACTCTGGTCTCTACAGACAGTTAAAAGTAACTTCAGTTTAAGGCAGGTACTTTCAGGATATAATGTTCTTAAATTATAACAAGATCTCAAATGCAGACTGTACAGCTACTCAGATGAATTTCATTATTAAGTTAAGTGTTCTTAATCTGAAAAATTAATTGCACAGAGAGTGGGCTGTAAGAAGTGACCCGATTAGGCAGACAATCTCCCCCTGCAAGTTTCCACAGGCATGAAAGACTCTCCATGGATTTCCATAAGGATTGTTTACGAGAGGTACATTTGATGGACAAGATCACTCCACCGTGATCCCAGGCTTGTCACCTTAGAATTAGACTTTTTCTCCAGACAAGTGCAAACTGCTTCTGTAACCTTCAACTTACATTCAAAGAAAATAACTAATGCAACAAAAGAAGCCAGGAACACAAAACACTATTTTTTTAGGAAATATACACTGTTAAGTCTGTTTTTCCAAACCAAGCAATATCATATAAACTACTTACCTCTTCAGTGGCACTTCTGACAGCTTAGATCTGCAGTTCAAAAACAATCTGAGTTTCACATTGACAATGTCTTTGAGTACCTACAGGAAAAAAAATCTCTGTAAAAAATGGTACTCAGTACTCACCAAACTTTGCAAATAAGCCAATGTTATCCTTGCAACATCCTGTCATTCCTCAAGCTTCAGTAGAAATCTCAAACATTTTAAAGTTTTAAATATATCTGTATATTAAGGGATGTTGTCAGATACTCCAAATAAATATCTGACCTTTTCTAAAACTGCATGATTTAGCACAGGGTATTCTTGATAGTCAAAATGTACATGTTTTCCCCTAGTGCTGTAGTTTTTTTAAAGAGCAGCTATCCCCATTCTCTAATGCTTGAGTAAATTATATTATCACCTTTTTTATATTGTGTTTTCTAGAAGACTTTAAAGCACTTGAACATCTGTAAGCATACCACATGCCTTTTATTCAATAGCCAACCTTTAAACAATGACTTTCACTCATATTCAATATTTCTACTTCTTTCTCAATATCTTCATCTGTTCATTTCTAAAATACTAATTTTCTGGATGCTATTACACAGGAACCATAATATTAAGACAGTATTTTTTTCTTATTTTTGTGAGCAATCTATTTTGTTTAAAGGTAGCAAAGTTATTAATTTACTTAAAGCACTCAAAAACCTTTACCAAGTTATCTTCATTTCTGTAGTATCTGATCCAAAGTGTTTATTTGAAAGAATAAAGCAGCTATGTCTACCTTCATGGATATTATTAGAAAAGCAAATAAGATACTAAAGGTAAATTAAAATAATGATACCACTAAGGCTAAAATCTAAAATTACTGTAATGGCAAGTAAATTGGGAACAAAGCAAGACAATGGTAATCCTTAAATCTCTCTTTACTAGAACCATTTTTTTTATTTCCTCAGTTCAACCCATGGCTACACATATTCTTTACTATAGTGCTACAACTTTACATAGTCCTTGGGACCTGTTTTGCTCACAGTTCCTCGTTCTCATCCTTTGTGTCACATGAATACCATCACTGAAAAAGTACTGAGTGAAAAATAAAGACTAGGGAATGGCATAATGGTGAGACCAAGTGAAGAGGCAGGAAATGAGAATCCAACAGTATTGTAAGTGTAAGAAGGGAAAGTATTGTGACATGGGCTAAAGACTATCAAAATCAAAACTGAGGTCAAAGTGACTCAAGTATCTGTTATTCAGAATAAAAAGCATTTGTAACCCGTGCTAGCTGGTCTCATCTACTAAAACATACCTAGAATTTTCAACATTAAAGAAAATAATTTCTCAAATAAAGATGTTGCATACAGAATTATATAAACCTGTACTGAACTTTATCTCCAAAGAAGACAAAAACCTCAGCTCATTAGTAAGAATGATACTTCAGCAATCTGCATTGATAAGTTGTTGTGTGTAGAACGAAATGATCTTGAAAAAGATTGAGGAGGTATCCCAATGCATCAGCTGACCATGAAATTTAGTATAGTATCCTAACCAACAGAATAATACCATTCTTAATTAACATTTCAAAGGAATTTAAATAGGAAATTACAAATAAGAGAAGAACGCATTATCTCTGTGTTTTCCAACAATGCAACTTGTGGAATACTGAATTCGGTTCTGTGATTTAGGGCTTATCAGGACACCAAAAGCCAGGGAATTCAAGTCAACACATGAAAATGGTTACAAGATTGGAAACTTTTATAGCAGAGTACTTGAGAAGTTTAGTTGAAATCAGAAAACCCGAAGAAGATCATGGAAATTTAGTTAAGGGAGTATTTCATACTGTAAAAAAATGGCTAAATTATTTCTGTTTACCAGGCTTGAAAATTATTTGAGAGTTCTATTTTGCATGTGCAGTCATTTTGCAAAACACTTAGTGCAGGTTACCACAACGCATCTGAAAAGCATTAACTCACTGAACCATCAGTATATAATAGCATAACAGTTTAATATAATAGCATGCTTTCAGCTGGGAAAAAAAATCATAATGTGGACACATTCAACATGGACTGGGGCAAGAATCATGTGCTTTGCTGTGGTAGTTACTACACAGATTTTGCACCATGAATAGCTACCATCCCACTATACTGGGCACTAATCCAATTGCATTATTAAAAAAAAAAAATCCCTTAAATATAAATACATCCCAGTGCTTAAAGTTGACAGTATTTAAGTAACCTATATATAGCAAGATAATCAGAAAGGCATCCATTTAGGAACTTGGAGTTTGAGGCTTGCTGGATTTGAATGCATGTTTTGTCTCTACATCAGGAAGTAGTGGCTTTCCAGATAATTAGATATATCTTTTTTTTTTTAAGTTTCTGATTATTGTATTTTTCATTTTTAAAAATAATTAAAAAATAATGAGAAAGTTTTATCTACATTAAAGTATTTTTGATTTTTTTAGTTTCAACAGCATTTCATTATTCTCTCCTAAGGCTGGCTTCTTGAAGAAGACTATAGCTCCTACGAATCAAGTCGGATCTGCGATGACTGAACAGCTTGGTACATCATGGGAGTCATTTGCCCAGGCAGGCATCAGGGAAAATACTGTTCCTTTGGGAGCCTGTTGCACTGGGAGGAACGGAAGCTCCCGATCTGAGCTACAGGGTCCTTGACGCAACTTACCATAATATCAACTCCTGGCTGAATGGAGCGAGTTTCCAGTCAATTCCAAAATGAAAATATTTTCATTTGGTAATATCAAGCTTTCCTTTTAACTGAGAACAGTGAAAGATGTGGTTCTAGAGAAATGCTAGTATTTCTGAGTCTTGAGATATCAGAATTTTCATGAATTTTTAAAGAGTTTTACTTTGCTTCACTATTACATATGAAGAGTGAGTGGATGCCTCAACATTTGATACAAAAGGCATAAAAGAGTAAGAAAACGGGAGGGGGAAAAGCAATGTCAGAATTTATTAAACTTTCATAATTACTACAGAGAAAGATAAAATAGGATGCAGCAAAAATCAAATTACAGTCTTCAGAATTGTAACAGACCATAAAGAGAAGACAAAATTTACATTTTTATGGGAAACTATAAAGGAATTGGAGGTAGAGGGATATTCTACAGCTAGTGAAAAATGAAAATAATTTTAGGAGCTATGTTTTTTAGGACAGTTTCTCTTTAGATGATCAATAGCTACACACAATGGAAGATTTCTAGGTATACTTGGTAGCATTAATCAACTGAGAAATACCCTTTCAAGAGCTGAAAGGTTTATAGTCCAGTCTTCTTGTGATGATATTACAGGTCACATTTAGATCACCTCATTTAGGTACCTTGGAAAACTAAGGTGATTTGGTTTAATGGGAAGAAGCATATGCCTCTTAAGACTTTGAGATGGGAGATCCTTTCCCTCTTTATTACACAGACAATCTCCTCCTTTCCTTCTATTGACTATAAAGAGCATTTATGGACTCACTTTTAAGAGGACTGGAGCATCTGAATTTTAATTGCAAATAAGGTACTTACAATGATGAATTAGATCATCATCAACTTTTTAATATGAATTTAAATAACCAAATATATATTTTTAAAAAACCTCAATTTTGTTTACCCCTTTACTACACTGTACATGGAAATTAGAAAAAGTTTAGTAAAAATTAAACTATAAATATGCATATTAAAAGAAATTACCACCATCTTACAATCAATAAATGAGCCATCTTCTGTGCTTCTCTTGTCAATGGATCCACAATAGCAATAACATCATAGAATGGTTCATTCTGTTGGGGATTGATTTTTACTACGCTGTTAAAAAGAAATTAATAAGTGACATGAAAACTCTATGCTGAATTTGTGAAAATAACAAACATTTTTAGGCATGAATTTGTAATATCAGAGACAATTCAGACTTTACTGCTCAAGAAGACACTTCCCTCATTTCAAGCAGTAATCATTATTGCTCCCTGTGATATTACTAGGAAAGCTAAACATGAACAGCAATTAAAAATTTAGCATTAATCTATATAGTTGAATACTGGTTATTGATTAAATACATGCCTCATAATAAAATTAATAAAACAAAAGGAAAACACACAGCAAAATTTTTAAAATGGCCTTTTTGTCACTGGCCTAGTTTCCACCACCAGTATCTATAATCATTAGATTTGACAAGTGCTAGCGGTGACATAATTGTAAGAAAACAGTGGGGAAAAATGGCAACTGAGAAGTGTGAAACTTGATAGGATGGATTAGCTTTATGCATTCCAGAATATAAATTAGTTTGATAAACTTTATTAGACTAAGTCCAGAACATTCTAATTAAAGCAGTCTGGATCTACAGTAAGGAGATGTTAATAAACCTCATTTAAAAAAAAAAAGTGCTGTAAATACACAAAATGGACTATCTGGATTTGTTTTCCACAAAAAGTACCTAGAAATCTGAGTACTGGTAGTGAGTCAAACTCTCTCCAATACTGTAGAATAGCACTGACTGTTATTAGTATAACTGTGGAAAAGATGTTAGCCACTTAAAACAGGCTACTACTGATTTCACTCCTTGTATTTCCAACAACAGGACCAGCTCATCAGCACAGCACACTAGAGAACCTTTACCAATAAAAACAAGCAGGGATTTGGAAATAGCATTACAAAAATTGTTATTTTGATCATGGTTCTTGTGTTATCATATGGCCTTTTAAAAAATGTACCTGTCTGCTCCAGAAAGCTTGCCCCAGATAAGTTTAAATTAAAACCAGTTACTGTTAGTATCCCATTACAAAGAGGGCAAGATACACAGATGCACCTCTTGCTATTTTAGGTCTCTTTCATTAACAATGACGACAAAAGACCAGCTTAGGGCATTTTCACTTTGTAAATCTAGCATCAGAAAGACAAGGAGCTAACACACAAGCTCACTAAGGACACTAATATGAGCTCACCAAGTGTAAATCTGCTAGCCAATGACAGTCTGTCCAGTTTTTCTTAAGGAATTAAGTGCCAAAAGCCCTATTAATTTGTATTTTAATGCAATTTAGTTGTACAAGCTGTGTATTTAGCCATGGTCAAGAATGACAGTGCTGAGCCATAAACTGTTGCACAGGTATAAAGTGCATGTATATTAGCCTTGACAATAGTATTCAAGATCAACAGCCAGAAAAAGTTGTGCTAGTTTTCCACATTAATGAAAATTAGTGGGGGCTGCTTTTAGCTCTAATCTGTGAAACTACTTCTAATATTTTAGTAAATGTATGGACCTCAAGTTTTCTAACTCCACATCACCACTTCTATTCACACTAACTGTAACAACTTTTTTTTTCAGCAAAGGATAAGGCTGCAATATCATTAGTTATCATTAACAAATTTATTAAGAGGTAAAGATGCATTATGTTAGGACAGATGAAGAGGCTGTTAATACAACCATAGAATCAACATTTTTTAAAACTGGAATGCTTACTCAAGTTTCCAAAGAACTTATGTAGTCATCAGTACATTCTAATTGTAATATCAAAGTCCAATAAATGCATTATTGTGACAGATAGAACTTACCTGTGCTGCTCTTTGAGTAATTTAGCATCTTGTCTCATCTCTGTTTTAGGTAAAGATGATAGTAGGGCATCTATTTTCATAATCAAATCACTGCCACTATATTAAATAAAGCACATATAATTTGTTTTTCATTAGAAAAGGAGTAAAATATTCACATTCTAATGTATATCTGTCTGCATAAGGGATATTTTAAAAGCCCACATCCCAAACCTGGAATCTTTATAACAATTATCACCTCAAGATTTGTAGCTCTGATTAAAACCTTTAGCATGACAATGCCCAAGAACCACTACTGCCTTAGAGCTTGTGAAGGTTATGCTTCTTACAATTAAGTGATGCACAATTAGCAGAATTACCATTCAGCCTCAGAGTTTGCATGGTACAACCTGCTGACATTTGTAGTTCTTTATTCCTTTTTTTTTTCCTTTGGGACAACATTTAGGAATAGACATAAATCAACAAGTTTCAAGTTTACTTGGCCACATCTTTTATTTTTTTTTGGTGTTTCTTACTGGAATTTCCTTAGAAACCTTAGTAGTTGATTTCAGTGTCACTAAATCTTAATATTTGATTAAATATGTTTTGCCTCTCACTACTTATCTCCTTGATAGTTCTACTTCTTGATTTTGTTTTTCTGGTAGTTATTCCATCCGTTGTGTCAGTCCTTCCAGGTAACAATGATACTCAGACACAGAAAAGTCAACAGATACTGTAAAAATAATGTAATTTTGCTATTTGTGCACAAACTGGATCTTTAGATTAAAAGCTGGCTAGAACTCACCTTTACACTTCGGGGGGACTTTTTACAAAGGCAGTTAATGACAGAACAAGGGGAAATGGGTTTAAGCTGAAAGAGGGCTGGCTTAGATTGGATATTAGGAAGAAATTCTTTCCTGTGAGGGTGGTCAGACACTGGCAGAAGTTGCCCAGAGAAGCTGTGGATGCCCCATCCCTGGAAGTGTTCAAGGCCAGGTTGGATGAGGCTTTGAGCAACCTTGTCTAGTGGAAGGTGTCCCTGTTCCTGGCAGGATGGGGTTGGAGCTAGATGATCTTTAAGGTTCATTCCAACCCAAACCATTCTGTGATTCTAGTCAATCAACAGGTGTGTGAATGTTGTCTAGCAGAGTGTCAAAGCACCACATCTGTCCACGCCCCTACTGGTTCTTTTTCTAATGATTCCCAAAGACAATGTACTTCCTTACTTCAAATATCAATACTCAGATATTACTGTGGTTTTAACATGCATTGGATTTTATCAAGCTTATTATTATTATTCTTTACTCTTAAGAGAAGAAAACCTATTTGTAATTGTTTACAGTTAGTGTACTCATGTCTTGGCTGTAAGTACAGTGAAAGTAGGTAAAGTATTTGTGGTAATTTAGCAGAATTGCATGCATGCTGTGAGGCAAGTTGGAGAGGGTATGATTCTTCGGACACACAGTGATCTCTTACACCTTAGCCTCATCACACATGTGACCAGTGATAAAAGGGTGCATGTCTCTTGAATAACACCATGTGCCTTTTTGTCTGCTCAGTACTGTAACAAGGAGGTATCAAAGAGGCTGTCAGCAGCACGGTGAATGACACATGCAGTTGAAACCCAGCATATACAGTTTATATGTACAGTGGAAAACTATGTTAAATAGCATAATTAGACAAGCATAAAGAAGATACAAAACTTAGCAGATGGGCCATTTCTTCTAGAAAATAGGGCAAGGGTTTGAGTAAGTAAAAATACTAAGTCTGTCAGGGAGATGCTAAAAAGGAAATGAGGGTTAGTTAAACCTCTCTATGTAGAAGTACTCAGATGCTAAGTAAGATGATAGCAAATATATAGTATGCAAACAACAAACTTCAACTGCACATAGAGTGCATATATATATGAGTATATAGTAAGAAGAGTATGATGACTATATATTTGAACCTTTGTTCATATTTCCCATGCAAAAGGATTATTAATTTGTCACGGGCAATAAACAAGTCAGTATATCATAAAGCCCCAAAACGCAAAAGAATTTTACTTTTTACTACTGTTTCCCATCTCTTTGACAATAGCTTTAATCTTCTCTCCTGAGGTACTGTATGTTATTTTTTCCAACAAATTAAAGTCTTCTGCGTAGAATCCATTTTCATCTAAAGGACCCAGTACCTTAGATAAAGAAAAACATTACTAAGTATAGAATGTCCCAATGTTTCTTCTGTAACCAAAAATAAACTATTTTTTAAAATGAATGCACAATATTCAATATGCAACCCCCAGCCCTATATACATCAATATTATTAACTATATAGTACTCAACTGTATAGTAACTATGCAGGATTAGGTTTTTACCATTATGTAATTACAGTTAATTATCAATCACAAAGAACAGCTGCAATGGAAATATCCATATTTTTCATTATACATACTTATGTAAAGGAGTATACTATTTAGTAAAAAGAAATCTAAGTTTAAGAAAAAGCTCTATTAGGTACATTATTTTAAACTGAAATTCAAATTGTTATCCGCCTACCACACTCCTTAGTTGTTTAATTCTGTTAACATAACCTTAATGTCTCAAGGCTTTTCAGATGAAGCAGAATGGATAGAAAGAAAAGAGCAAAGGCTAAGAAATTCAGGATATACAGAGACAAGAAACAGAACTATTTCTTTTGGTGTCTGAAGAAAAAGAAGGTGCCTTGAAGTCCCAGAAGATAGCTTTGAAGATGTTGTTTGGATTTCCTACACAGTCTACCAGGCTAAACTGACCCAAGTCAACTTCAAGAGCCTACAGGGCTCCCAGGATGTAGAATGTGCTGAATGCACTTAATATATGACATTTTTGAGCATTTTTAGGGATAGAAAAAAGTAATAACCATTTATAACATAACACTATATATTTAGCTGGGGAGGGGATTTTGACACAAAAAACCCAACACAGTTATTTTGTGCTTTATCAACAAAAATGCTTTCTATAGGTTTGTTAGTATTTTGATTCTATCTCAGAAGCCATTTAGGATGCACAAGAGTAACTAAGAACACAATTTAAAGACAGTTTCCTGTAATGAGATGGCAACATAGTATCCCCATTTCTTTCTAATGGTGGAGCAATAAATAGAAACTAGAAGACAGTTAACTCAGAGTAGTTTGTATAAATTTTATTTGTAATGTAAGGTATTGACTGTCATTAATAAGTACTAAATATTGAACTAAATATTGTATTTTTTAGTCACAGTTCACCTATAGCCACACTGAATAAGTGGGAAATCAATATAATGCATTTTCTTTAGCTTGAATCTGAAGTTCCAGGAAATAAAAAAATACCTACAAGGAGTCTGAGAGATGACTTAATTTCTTTCTTACCCTGCCATTGCTCATAACAGCAATTTGCCCAGGAAGCAACTTAAGAACCTCCTGGCAGAACATCTGGTGGGTTTTAATTAAATCCAGTCCTAAAGTGTTGTACTTCTTCTCAAAAGTATTATCATCCATTCCCTAAAGAAAAGGTAAAGCACGAGATGATCCAACAATTCAGCAAAAATAAATTTTGTAACAGCTAAGGTAATCAAAGATTTACTTCAACTTACATGGTAACCAGAAAACAAAATGAAACAGCTTCAACGTAAGTACATGACTGCTGGTGTGGAGCCATGTCTCCCAACTAGCTAGTGTGCAGTTTTTACCCTTGGCCAACTATGAATAACCATGACAGAAAAGCTGAGCCTGAGGTTAAGCACTTTTTCTATGATCCAGCATACACAGCTGCATGAAAAATAACATCTGTTAACAACTGAACTGTATTTCTCACTTTAGGAAAAAGCTATAAAAAATCCATAATACTCTAAAAACCTAACAGTCATTTTAATGTGGTCATTGGATACAGCTTAAACATGTTTTGAGATAGCCAAAATCATCCAGTAAGACACACAATAAATCAATGTTCAAAGTGGGGAAAAAAATGGTGGAACTTTGCCATGCTTGCAATGGCACTGTGCCTCACCTGTCAAAATTATCTCGCTATATTAAACTCTACTGATATGTATTTCTTCATTAGAAACATACAGATCAAGCAAATAGATTCATTCAGATACAATTAATATAACAAAATAAATTAGTAAGATGTATACACTGCTTAATTAGCTACCTTTATGTCTTTCAAAATTTATCTGACAATGAAATAAGAGCATGACTCAAACCAGCTAATTAATTTTCCAGCATGGTGCCAAGAGTTCTCTTAGTCTTCCAAATCTTCCTAGTTAAAAATACTAGAATTTACATCTCCTTCTGAAACAAAAACTGTAGTTTGTAGCTGTTACATGATAACTCAGCTCCAGTCTAGGTATGAACTCTGAAATCAGCAACATTTGTTTTAAACCAATGTATTTTCATAGAAACACACCAGAAAACATTGGCCAGAAGTATACAACACTTGTTAACCTCAACCGCTTCAGTCTGTCCCTATTACTGCTCACAACCACAACATCAAGCTAAAAACAGTTACTTCTGAAGTCTTAATTCTAGATGAACATTAATATTGTCATTTTAATAAAGGAAGAGCTCTAATAAAAACAAAAAACCCAACAATTAAAAATTAAACTATTTTGGTCTCAATAATCCAGTACTTGTACTCTGTATTTTTCAGTACTGTTGTATTTTCTTCCTTTACTTTAAATAAATTCTCTATTCTTCCATCACATACAAATTGTCAAAAATCCAGATCTGCCTGAGCAGAAACTGTACAAGAGTTATAAACTTCATAGCATTTGGTCAAACACTCTTACTCTCAACAACATCTCCTTACATTAAAATAATATATGGAAAATTAAAAAGAAAGTAGTCTAATTTAGTCTGCACTCACTGGGATGAGGAATTTAGCAATTTTAGTCCCAGAAGCAAGGGATTTTGCTGTCTCTTCCTTACTGAGTTTACTTAGGAAACTCCTTAAGTTGTTGTTGTTGTTTTGGGTTAGAAAAGCAGTCAAAATTCCTCTTGCAATGACTGTGTTATCTTCCTTTATTTTTGATGACGGATTGTTCAAAATCCCAACTCGTGTATGACTGCTTGTTTTCTGGAAAGAAAAATACAGTATAATACACAATTTCACAGTTCCATCTGCTGTTACATAATGTATTCATATCTATTATGACTCTGTGAAGTGCCCTTAAGTATGTAGTTTTTTGCAGCTATTTGGCTTTAGAAAACATGCATCAGTGCTTAATTCAGAACTTCAACTAGGAATAAAAACGTTATTAGTAAGGATTTACCTATTCTGTACTACATATTTTAAATAGAAGATTTTTTTTACTAGAACAATTGCCTTTGAGCATTCTGCAGAAGCGTGTTTTTAACAAAGGACACACACAAGTGTTGATTTACAGACTTCAGAACTGGAAGTGTTTTTCTATTTTTCAAAAACTATCAAACGAAGCATAAAATAAATACAAGAACATTTATCCACTTAGCAGTTTAATCTTAATCAGCAGTAAAATCTTTCACTTGCTAAAATCAGTGATGCCACTTATATTTTACTAGAAAGAGTGATGATTTTAAAGTAGGATCAAATAGCATCACTAACTGAAGGAAAATGGATTCCATTGCAGTACAGAATACAAAAATAAGAAATTAAATCACTGGTATCAATGTATTTAAACAGTAAACTTTAAATTGCAGCCCTTGAGAAAAGTTTTGTTAAAACACTTGTTTGAAAAGCTTGAAAATGTGTACTTTAAACTGTTCCTGCGAAGTGTTCTCTTGCTGGAAAGAAGACAGACCTCATACTATGCTACATTAGGAGACACATGGCAAGCCACTCAAGGGAAGTTCTTATTTTCCTCTACTCAGTACTTGTGAGGCTGCACTTAGACTGCTGTGCCTGGTTTTGGTCCTCTCAGTGCAGTAAGGTTGCTGAGATGCTGGAGAGGCTTCAGCAAAGGGCTATCAAGATGGTCAGAGGCCTATGAGGAGGCACTGAAGAAGCTGGGCTTGCTTAGTCTGGTAAAGAAGAGGCTATGAAGAACCTTAAGCAGCAAACTACTGAAGAAGTAGTGAAAAACATGACAGGGCCAAGCTCTTCTTGATATTGGCAAAGAGTATAACAAGTGATAACGGTCACAAATCTTGGCCTGTCAGGGAAAACTACACTAGGAAGGCAGTGCAACACCAGAGGAAATTGTCAAGGGAGGGGACAGAGTCACCTTCTTGGAGATTTTCAGTACTCTGACAAATTTACAGCTGACCTGATCTAATCATGGAAATAATCCCACTGAGTGGGAGGCTGAACTAGATGACCTCCAGTGGTGTCTTCCAGCTAATACATCTCTAGTTTTTTCAAAAGAAGTAAAAATATATTAGTAGTTTTCAAAATATTATATATTAGCCGGAATAATTAAAAGTGAGCACCCTTTGGTCACTTTCCCTGCCAGATACTTGCATGCTTTTCTTCAAATGCCGATGGCAGGTCATGCACAAGACATATCTGTGCCAGCTCTGCACCTATCAGAAATTCTACTAGACAGACAAAAGGGACTGGAAAGGAGTAGAGAATCCATACAAATCAATGGATTACACAAAAAATACTATATTTTTGTCTTTTTGTCATGAAACTTGGAAATCACCACACCAAACTGCACATGAAGTTCATCTAAACCAAATCTGTGAATTAGAATGAGATAACCAATTAAACTGCTATTTCATAGAAGATCCAGCAAACCTTATTCAGAACTACTTTTTCTAATGTTCTTAGATTCTCCTCACTAACACATGGGGACTTGCCCAGATAGTTCTCACTTCCAAGTTGGTAGCTATGGCATATTTCCCCTGGTGAAATGGGGAAAAAAGATGAAACTATAGAGGGAACACATCTGTCAAGCTTGGGTCATAGATCTAGCAGTCAGATAAATGAAATGTTTTCCTATAACAAGGACTTGTACTGCACATTCATTTTTGTAGTTTTTTAAGACATATTTGGTATCACAAGCTCCCTGCAACATAACAACTTTATAAATCCCTTAGAGTGGTTCCTGTTTCATTCCTGATTAGTAAATCTAGATGTTTGCCCAATTTCAGTCTAATTAACCTGCTAATCTACTCAGAACTGAGGGGTTTTTGTCATTTATATTCACATGACCTTTACCTGCATACTTTAAATCCTATTATTAATACTGAAGAACTTAAAAACAAGCAAATTAATAAATGTGATGATCCTCCTAGCATATTAAAAAAACAAAGAAAAATTTAATCTGTTTAGAAGCATACAAACAGTATGTGGAAAAATGGTCACTTCATGGCCACAGCTATGCCAGACGATACAGAAGAACACTGCACAACGGTTCACATCAGCAGGCATTCTAACTTCCCTGTCCCAGGTAACATGCCAGGTTACCTTAGAAGAACGTCTGTAATTCATAAGAAATTCTCCCTTTTTAATGCACAGCATCACAGTTTGTCTCCTACGTCAGGAGTCAATGAACCAAATGATAATTTAAAGGCCATTAAGGTGCCAGTGCTACACGAGAGTAGAGTAAAATGAAAGCTCAGTCACATAAGTCTGCACCTGACCCACAAAAAAAAGTTACACCTTTATTTAAGAGTATAATTTTTGAATGTACAAAGCATTGTTAAGAATATATTCATAGTAATTATTTTAATAAAAACTGCTAGAAACTCACCAGGTGTTTCAAGGCATTAGAAAGCAGTCGTCTTCCAGCTGGCTTATCGAAATCAGCAATAATCCAGATAGTAACAGCATATAATGCATCTTCATCTGAAAATTGAAGACAATCCTGCTTCACATTCTGGAGAATCTTCTCATGAGTAATGAATAATGAATTAATTCTGTTTGAGATTTCTGAAGTTTATGTGTATGTTTGCTGACTTCAACTGTAAGATTAATCTTTGCCACATCAGAACCTTTTATCCTCTGAACTGAAATAAAATTCTTAGGAAGTAACTTATCACGTAATATAAGAAAGTCACTAAAATAGCCAACCTACTGTTGTACTGCTGAAACAAGGTGGCCCTAAATAATAAGCTAGCTCCAATTAACAAGACCTGCTTTACTACAGGTTTTTTGTGAACATTTGATGGAGGCTGATCAAATAGCCAGAAATCAAAAGAATTAAGTAGTCACAAGAATGCATGAGTTAGGCTGTTCACTTTCCATGACAGCACAGGGAGAGTCTTTCAACCAAAGGCACGACCAAGCTTACCATTTCTGGATGCAAACAGGAATATACTAAATACAGTCCAAAGAAAATAAACTACTATAGAGGTGCATATGCAGAAAATTTCCCTTTTTCCTGGTCTATAGCCTCCTGTTCTTTATTCTTCATAGAACAGCAATGATACATAAAAAATTCTGCAAAGTTATCTGTTGAAGACTATCAGTCTGCTCAGGCCTGTTATAGATCTAAAAGGCAATACGTATAGCTGGGAATTTTACAAGGTCCTGGTGAGACTCTAGGATGATGTTATAATTAAGTGTTGCTGCAGTCCAGAGAAACACACGGGGGACAGAGAATGGAAATGCAGACTTCAGCTTAAAGGTTATGGATTTTACCCAAGAGACCTAAATCTTAGAAATGAGCCTGCAGATTGAAAGCCAGTCATCATTTGACAACTAGCTGTCATGTCCCTGTGGTTGTAGGCAGAGAATCAAATAGAGTCAAATAATATTATTCTAAAGAAATGCAAGTATATGGCATTTATTTCTAATAATGAGTAAAAACTATGTTAATACCACATAAAAATTACTAAAAGAATTGCACTTTGTTAACAGCATGATTCTGTCCCTTGATGGGCTGATGGAAATGAGCAGTTGTTAACTGTCTTCTCTAGAAGTTAAAGTAGAGACTATTGCAAAATTCCATGCAGTATATGCCTCCACTGTTGTAACTGTAATTTCTTCCGACTCCAAGGGAATGTACTTCCATATGCAGTAAGAATAGTTTACATCGAAAAATATTTTAGATGTACAAAAAAGTGAGGGTTTTAGCAAGATGAATTGTATAAGTGAGTGATAATCCATCAGAATATAATCATTTTTTATTTTCTACAGAAAGACAACGCTTCAGTTATCAAAATCAAACAACCTAACTAGAAGAAAAATAAAGAAATACTGAATGTTAATAAATAAGAAATAAAATCAATCATTCCTTATCCTGTAGAAATGCCTGATTTTGATATAGATATTACAAAGACTATACATCCTTCACTTGGTAATGCTGCAGCTAAGAGTCACTTGAAAACTGAATATATTCTCTTTCATATGATCAAGAAAAAGCATACCAGTATGAAAACTGAGTCTGTTTTCAAAGCTGAAAAAGTCTTGCAAAGCTTTTTAACTTCATGTCGGTAAAACAAAAAACAACTAGCTACAACATCCACCCCATTTCAAAACTACAAAATCTAGAATAACTATCCTGTTAATTATAATTTATGTTTACAATATTAGGATATGATCTGTCTCCTGAAAGAAGATATTTTTGGGATATTTTACTGGAAAATTTCACCAATTTGTAATACCTGTGTATCTATACATATGTATGTATATATATATAAAATATGTATATATATATAAAAATATATAACCCATATAGAAAATGAACATACTCTTTTTTGTTATATACTTCATGTTGTCTGAAATTACAGCACTTTTATCTTGTGAATCCAAAAAGGAGAAAGTAGAGAAGTCTTCCACATCAAATGGAACTGCAAAATGTAAAACACAACATGTTAGACTTAAAAAAAAAAAGGAAAATCATAACAACAAGAAATCCAAGAGAAGTAGTTACCAGATGTGGATCTGAAATGTATGTATCTTCTTTCTGCTCTAAGAATAGTGGGGTTTATACGGGAAACTACATTATCCTGATCCATAAGAAAATCCATGGCATTTATATGATCATTTAACAAACCCTGTAGTAAGAGAAAAAGTTAAATCTGTACTTTTATAGTTTCAAGGCAAAGACTAAGCATTTGTAAAATCTTTCAGCTGAGCTTAAAGCTTCTATATAGACCCAGTTATGGCCACTGTCAAGTAAAAATGCACAAATATCACACAGATAGTATTTCAAAATATCAGATATGCATTTTTTAATGAACAGCTGCAGTACATTCTGAGTTTCTGGTTGAAAAATTCCATATAATTACTATATGCTTAGTTGATCCTTCAGTCTTGTATAATCTAAATATACTGTTTCAAAATCATAACTGCAAATTAATGTAATGTAATTTCAGTTGTGATATTAATTTCAAGCCATCTCATTATAAAAAAATTAATATATAAACATAACTCAAACAATTCACTGCCAAATATTTCATCTTGCATTCATTCAGAAACATTAAACATACCATAAACACTGCCCTCTGGAAGAACCCGGTGGCATCAATAATCCTCTGAAGAGTAACTGTCTCTAACTCTGCAGCATCCATCTCTTCTCTGTTAAAGGGCACGCCATTAAACAGAGCTTGAGGCAATGGACCCAGGCCAGTCTTTTTATAAAAGGTTGCTCCTGCCTGATCATATCAGAAATATCACAGGATTAAATAGACTCTGTCTGACTGTAGCAAAATATGAAACTAATATCAAGAGACAAAGAACTGTCATCTCCAAGCACTATTCACTGTCACACCTTCTCATGAGTAGCAGGGACAGAACAGAAAATGTTTGGAAACTCATTTCTCAAACAGAATGACAAAAGAAAATATAGAGCTATATAAGGTGTATTAAATGTTTGTTTTATCATTTTGTTAAAAAAAATTGCTGAACATTCTTAGCAAAAAAACATTAAGTAAATAACGTTGGAGAAGGACCTTAAGACAGTCATAGTTTTGGGTGGATCAACCTAGACCTTTTCCCCAAAGACAACATCCCTCAAAAGAAAAAACTCAAAAGGCTTTTATGTTCAGAAGCCAAGCCATATCTGATAAGAAAGCAGAACAAGCTAATTTTTTTCCTCAGAGAAAATTCAGTGAGACAAATGGAAATAAAAATGTATTGTAAGTAATTCCCCCTTCCTACTCTGCATCCTTTCATGCTTTCTTTCAGTGTCACTTTCTGGACAGTTACAAACTCTATGGCAGTATCTCTATGCGTCCACCTTTCTGTCATCCCACTGTCTCCTCCCTGATCTTCATCACAGTCTCACTGTCTCTGCTTGTACAGGGGGCTTCCTCCTGGTCACTGTCTGTCTATTTTTCTTGCTTTAACATCATCTATATGGGAAGTTTTCCTCCCTTAAGTGTATCCAGCTGCTTCCAGAGCAGATTCAAACTGCCCTTCTATACACCTGCCCTCCATGCAACTCAGTGAGGAAACAAGCAGTGTAAGGCAAACAGCACCTTTTTTCCCCTGGCTGCCCAGCTGCACCTTTTTAAAGGACCATAATATAAGTTATATAACAAATTTTAAAAGGAAATAAATAAAATGTATGGCACATGTCAGAAACACAAGCTTGTACAGAGGGCATGGCTGAAGATGCATGAAGGAAAACAGTATTTTTTAAATATATTTTAGCAGAAAATTGTCTACATAATCAATTATAGATAAAAGTATGTCTTCTCCATAGTCTTTACATCAAAATCCATAAGTGTCTTTCCCAAAGGAAATTTTAACTAGAAAGCACAATTACAGGAAACACTGATTCACCTAGAAGACAGGTTTCAGCTCCTCACCTAGAAGATGCAGGTAAACAATTTCTGCAGTGCAAGAGAGACCCCTTGACATGTCTATTAGAAAAAAAACCTAGTGCTCCTGAATGCAGCAGGCAATAGTAAATTTTAATAGTAAGAGTAGTGTAATGCAGAAACCCTTCCAACATTTCCACTAATGACTGAATGGTGGCTCAAGAAAAATGTGACTCAGAGGTACTTTATTAACTTGCTTTAACACTTAACAAACTTTCAGCTTATCAAATGCAGTAACTTGTGTACTGCAGTACTTCTTACCACTTTGCTCTCAACATACCTTCCTCCCTTCATCATATTCAGAATGAACATCCAGTATACTCTGAACATCAGCTTGTGGGTATTTCCTTCTAAGAACATCTTTCACATGATTTACTGTTAGAACATTTCCATCTTTCACTTCATGGTACATCTGTAAAAATTATAACATAAGTAAATAAAAAAGTAATAAGTTGACAATCATCATTTAATAAAATTAATAAAAGTAAATAAACAAAGTAAATAAGTAAATTTCATTAAAGTAAATATGTTGAATTTTATTTGTATACTCTTATATCGCTTTTATTGCTGTATTGCATTTTTTATATTGCTTTAGTAATTATCGTTGCACATATGCACAATTTTTCATCAGAGCACTGTTCTGAGTAATCTATTATTATACCTTTAGTCTAAATCTGAAGTGGTAAAGGAAATACACTCATGTATGCTGAATGTAAAAGGTTATTTCTCTCCACTGATTAGAGAAAGAATCTAAATTCTTACCATAAACTATCTAACCACAGGTAGTTACCTGAATCTATATGGGACCATTCCAAGCCTGAATTAGTCATCGATGCTTTTACAGTGATATTTTTTCCTTACCAATGCTATTTTATTTCATAGCATAAGATTTTATTACTTTTATCAAATATACAAGAGAAGTTTGAAGTGAAAATGATTCAATCTATTTATTTTCAAATGAAGAATACATTTCTCTCTATAGATCTGAGTATCTCCAACTTGTATTTTATTGATTCTACTTTTTTTGTCTTTTAATTACATTTATTATCCCCTCCTTTTTATACTATGAAAGAAACTACATAAAGGAACACAACATTTTAAAAAGCACAATGTAAATTGATATTTTGTGATCTGGTCATGGATAATAGTCACGCATGTGTGTCAGTTCCTAACAACTGTGGATTTCTATTTCTCTTCCAAGGTACTCCTAGTTACTTCAATTCCTTTAATCTTAAGCTCTCCAAGTTTGTCCATGACATTAGTTTCTAGGCAGTAAACAGAATAATAGAAACCAAAAGTAAGAAAAAATGTTGTGTATTAATACAATATTATCTGCTATAATTTTGCCTGCAGAGTCTTCACATTGACTGCTCACTTTATTTCCCTCCATTCATCTCTCATCTCTGAAATTCCTGTCTTTACATGATCCTGCATTCTCTCACATAGAAAACCTCTCTTTCATTAAGCTTCAGGCTTGGAATATTTCTGTTTTCTATACTCACGAACAGCTCAGGCATGACCAAAAAAGAATTAATCTTACTCTTTTTCACTTTCTACACTAGAGAACAACCACAGGTTCTTCAAAGCTTACAGGACTGTCAAAGTAGTATTAAAACACCTGTACTCCAGGAGATACAGAACACAAAGATGGGCACATCACGTTAACACAAATAATACAGAATCAGTCTTCACAAGAAAATACTAAAAACTAAGGCATGCATCTACCTTTTTACATTCTTGAAGAAAGCCTGCAGATGGATAAAATGAGAAGAGCAAGCTGGTTTCCAGAGGAGGAAACTATTTCTGTGAATCATTCTATAGCATATTAATGCTCTACATGTTTTTAATACTTTACTTCCATGTAAAGTAAATGCAAATGTATCATGTTGTCACAAGGTAGCAAAATCCTAACCATATAGAAAAGTAATAAAAAGGTGCTTTTTTGTGAAAGAACTGACATTAATTATCGAGGTAAAGGCTTGAGAGGTGTCAGATTCCTCTGCAATATAATTAAAAGTTCTCCAAAGAGCTATTCCAGCATCTTCATTTCCATCAATTTCTTCTTTTGTATTTAAAATGAAAACAAATCCAATTCTATAAACAAACAAAAAGAGATAATGCATTTTAGAACAGTATCAGTTTCACACACATTCTTATACTGACACAGAAGAACAAGACACCGTGTTCAAGTAATCTGTACAGCATGTAGGGATGAAAACACCTGTAGGTACGTAGGTGGTGTTGCCATGACTGTGTGGTGACACTGAGGACACCAGCTACGCAGTCTTCATCAGATCTCCTAGATTATGCTTAGGTTACCAACTATGTACTGATGCTGGAGATGCCTCTTCTACCATTTAAAGTTGGCAGTAACTAAGACTTCTGTGAGTCATTAGGATTTACTCACAGTCCTTTCTCTCCTGAACCGTCTGACAGTTATAATATTCTTTACATTCTTGTCATCATCTCCTAATGACTTAAGTCTTTGTTTTAGTTTGGGCATTATCTGTCTTTTATTTTTCCTGAAATGGGTGTCTGGAGGAGTTGCAGGTAGACCTGCTGGGGTCTTCATGTCCTGTCATCAATACAGGCCATTTTTACTAGCCTTTCTCTTGCCTTTTTTACCTTCTGGGGCTTCCCCACCCTCACATTGCCATTCATTTTCCATTCACACCAATTTTAACACATCTACTAGAATTCCTTACATTTCCATTAAATGAAAAAAGCTCTAGAAATATGAGGGTTGAGAGGGAAAAAGGCCCAGAAAACTCCCAGTGGAGGTGGTATTTTGTTACTGTTTTCATGAAAAAACAAAACAAAACAAAACTGGATTGACCAGGCCATACTATCTTTACAGCATAAAGTGTTACAGAGATTTGGTGTTCTACAATAGCAGGGGAAATTTAAACCTAACAGCCACTTGTCTATACAAAAAATTTTTATTAAATTGAGCGTCATCATTTCCACACATGACTCATGAAGATGTCACTGAAAGATCTGACACGCTCCAAAACGCCCAGAAGTCCAACATATTGATGTGAAGATCCTGTTTCTCCAGGGAACAATGAGACAACCTGGTGAAACAGACTGCAAATAGTGGCACAATGACTACAGCACAAAGTCCTTCACAGACTGAAGACTCAGGAGAATTAAAACTGAGATATTTGTAGTCACATTCCCCTGCTTAGAACACATAAGGATCCTTCTGCTCTCTGCTACACTACTGGAAAGGACTTCTGATCATCACTGTCAATTCCATATCTTAGCTCGTACAAGAAAAGGACAAGAAAGATCCTTCCGTTGAGTCTCAAGTGACAGAGCATGTGTACATCCACAGCCAGAAAATACAGACTCCCAAGAGGAGAAATATCCTATTCATGAACACAGCTGCCTGTGTTAGAGATGAAGACTGGGAAAGTGGATTGTGCCAGTCACCTGGAATTTTGTGAGTGTTAAGCCATCAGAACCCTTCTAAGGATTTCCAAGCCTTCCACTGTCTGGTATCAATAAATTTTCTTAGAAGAACAGATACCCTCCTCTGCACTTCAACATTAAGCCTGCTTGTAGAATGGAAGAGGTGAATGGGAAGAAGATGGCCAAAACCAGGTATTTTTATGATTCAGAAGTGGAAATTTTATTTGAATGCTTTGCCATTGCAGCGTTCAGGCATCAACTTCACATAGTTGTCCAGAACACATCCTTGAATCATCCTGAATACCTGCAGCTAATGCTTTTCATATTAGGTCTACAGCAGAATTCTCTACCATTATGTCACTTCTCTCAAGACAAACCCAACAGTGCACAAAAAAGCTGCTCCATAAAAAAAATCCTTACAGAAGCAGCTATTCAGCTTTTTCCTACTTACTCTACATTTCCTTTTTAGCAAACATATAGGTAGGGATGTCTCTGGCTGCTGAACTGCAACCAAAGCCACATAATAACGTGCTAACTGGCTTACACAATTGCAGCCATTTATGAAATACAGCTGTATAAGCTGCTGCCTATTCCTGACTACGCATATGACAGCAGTGGATAATGTTCTATACGCAGCAGTCAGCTAAAAGATTGAAAATTATGCCAACTATCAAAAAGATGCAAATTATAAGACAGAACAAGGGAATTAGTCTTTGTAAAGGAGTATTGCAGAGACTCAGATGGCTTCTGCTATACAAAACACTCTGCATCTTGCAAATACTTCCACAAAGTGTGTAGCTCCATCATAGCTGCTACAAGAAATCTACTGATCTCATGATACATGAGAGCTACTACAACAATATGACACTCTGCAAAGCTGAGCCCATGTTTCAGCAGACCTTCACATTTACAAGTGACAATTCAATGAGCTGATTTAGGAAGTCAGCTTTTCATTTGGATAGCCACTTCACATTAGACATATTAAAACTACTAAAACAAAATCTGTCATATCATTATGAAATTGTTTAGACAGATGTTCAGGACACGATCAGGTGTGCATCAGATCAAAGGACAGAGGGAAGTAAGAAATACAGCAAGTTTTCTAAAAACATATAAATAATAATTAATGCACAAAGATCCACCATGCTTTACAATTAATTGCTTCTCCCATTTTTTATACGTCTCATTATTGTAAATAACTTTTCCTGAAGCCTTGTGTCATCTGGGTGCCAGAGGAACAGTCAGCAAAGCAAAATATTGTATGACAGTATAGACCCCATGGCTTGTCCACATCTTGAATACTGTGGTACATGGCTGTTGCCCTCATCTCAGAGAAGTTATATTAAAAGTAACAAAGTTCAGAGAAGGACAGCTCACAAAACAAAATAACCTTTGGAACAGCTTCCAGGCAAGGAATAACTAGTAACCTAGGGAAATAAATGACTGCAATCAAATATAGCAGAGCTTTATAAAATCATGACTGGCATCTAGAGAGCAGGAGAGACTGCTTAGTCTCTTCCAATTTTAAGAGCTACAGATACAGTAAATGCAGCTACTGGAAGTCTGTCTCAAACCAAACAAAGCAGTTCTTCATACACCATGTAGTACAACTGTGACAACACCTGGAAAAGGATACTGTGGGTGCTAAAACCTTACATGAATTCAAGGGGAAAACAGAGAAGTTTATGGAATAGAAACCCATTGAGGGTTGCTAAATATTTAGAAATTACATCCAGGTCTGGAATTACTTGATACCCAAATGCAAGAAGGCCAGGAAAATACTCAGGTAAAGTACGTAGCTGCTCTGTTCCTTTTATCACACCTAGGCAGCTTGTTGTGGCTTGTTGCAAACAGACTGACCTAAATGGACTTTTGGTCTGACCCAGTTTGTCTGCTCTTATGTCTGCTGTTATGTATCAGAAAAGACAAATTAGGTTCTAGGCTATATTCTCCTCAAGGACTGAAGCAGTATTATCTCCCAGGTAGTGACAACAGTGGCAAAATGCACAGGTAACTAATATCTGTCCTCCATTACTTTTTTGTCATTAAATGATAAAAAACAAAAGAATTATTAAAATTAGTAATATTTTAAAGGAAAATGAAAAATCTGTAATTTACTGAGGAAACAAAAAGCCATTTCAGAGGAAGACTTTAAATATTTAACATGGAATTCATCTTGCTGAGCCTTGTATCTAGTTTGGATACCTTTCTCTTCTTTTCTAAGCTGTGGAAATAAACAGGCACTTCTGAGAGCAACTCATTTTTTCCTTAAGTAGGCATCTCAGATCAGCCAGATTCCTCCCCAGAAGCGCCTCTTTCTCTCAAATGACTCCTAGTTCAGACTCAGACAACTAATTTTTAGGAATTCAAAACTTTGTGGGGATAATCTCGCTTTGGTCTTTAAGTATTTATATTAAAAAAAATAGGTACAGTAACCTCAATTAAGAGAACTAAATTAAAAACGCCTTCAAATCATGTTTTGTTTACAGAATATTTTGCTTAGAATGCCACTTCACATGGGCATCCATTGGAACTATTTGACAAGAGAAGTTTTTACCAGACTTTCACAGTTCATTTTCCACACACTCAGGTATGTTATCCCTTGCAACCTATTTGCTTAAGAATACTTAATACCCAAGTAAACTTAACACAAGTGGGTAACCAATGTGTCTTATTAGAATGCTGTTACATTGGACTTCATTTGAATTCACATCTTTGCCTAGCAGAAAAGAAGATGAAGGAAAGCAACCTTCCTTTAAGACTTTTCTTTAAGACTTTCAGTTTTCCTTACCTAAGTGGTACATTATGATGATAGAATAATTCTGCCAGTTTCATATAATCACCTGTATCTTCTTGGACAGGATCAACAAAAAGTACCTAAGAAAAGAAAACACATCAGACAGCCAATATTTATTCTTGATGTCTGTTTTAATTTTTTTTTTCAGACATAAAATCTAAGATAAGGACAGAAATTTCCAAAGGAGCTATGCACTCCAACTGTTTTCAATTTCCTAGAGCATTCATGGTAAGAAAACATGAAGAGCATAAATGAAAATAGCTTCAGAATTAATGGATTTGGACCAAATACTGAAAACAGGATTTAATCTCTTATTGAACTTAAAATCAAGTGATATCACTACTCTCCTTTGAAAGACTCTGTACCACTACTTTGTTTTTATTGATGAACTTGATATTTAATTAAAAAGGATTTTAGGCTGATTTTTCTATTACTTCTTTCAACTAACTCTCTTATATTGTGAAAAATCAAACTAAAATAAATAAGCAGAATATATTGACTTAAAACTTTAATTAAGAAGTGGAGCACTGGGAAAGAATTCTTCCTTCCTGTCTCACATACAGTCACATTCACTCTTTTACTTATTGTAGCTTGAAGTGTAAAATCAGATATTTCAGAATCTAAACCAGGACTCTGTCTGCATAGGTAGGTTATCCTTATGCAGATTTAATTGTAACAGTGGTACCTTATTTATTCAGCTTTGCATTGCAACTCCCCTTAGAATTTATCAAAATTTTGCTAGAGCAGCTGAAATGCAGCAGAATAATTTTAAAAATTTTGAACACACCATGCCCCTTACATTATAGTTAAATGATATGTTGTAGATTTCTGTAATACAACAGCCATTATATACACCTAGGCCAATATTTAACTTTGTACACATAATACAATTTACTTGCATATTGTAATATTTATAACACTTGCATATTACACACATGCTTTACTATAAAGATACTTTTTTTTAATTACATATTGATTGTTTTTTGGTTGTCTTTTTTATATACTGAATTTCATGTCACTTGGAGTGACTACATCAGCAGGCAAGTGAAGAACTATACATGTAATCTACCTGGACTTCTGTAAAGCCTTTGACACAGTCCCCCACAACAGCCTTCCCTCTAAACTGGAGAGAGATGGATCTGACGGATAAGTGACTGGGTAGATGAGGAATTGGTTGGATAGTCACATTCAGAGGGTAGTGGTCAACGGCTCAATGTCTAGATGGAGATCAGTGAAAAATTGTGTTCCTTAAGGGTCCATATTGGGACCAGTACTGTTTAGTATCTTCATCAATGACATAGTGGGATCATGTCCACCCTCAGCAAGTTTGCAGACGACACTAAGCCAAGTGGTGCAGTTGGCACACCATTTAGAGGGACCTGGACAAGCCTGAGAAGTGGGCCCATGTCAATCTCATTAGGTTCAACAAGGCTAAGTGCAAGGTCCTGCACCTGGGTCAGGGCAAGACCCATTATCAATGCAGCCTGGATGAAGGGACTGAGAGCAGGCCTGTGGAGGAGGATTTGGGAATACTGGATGAAAAGCTGAATGAAAAGCTGAACATGAGCTGGCAATGTGTGCTCACAGCACAGAAAACCAACTGTAGCCTGGGCTGCATTGGAAGAAGTGTGGCCAGCAGGTCCAGAAAGGTGATTCTGCCCCTCTGCTCTGCTGAGATCCCACCTGGAGTACTGTGTCCAGCTCTGGAGTCCTCAGTATGGGAAAGACACAGACCTGTTGGAGCAGGTCTGGAGGAGGGCCACAAAAATGATCAGAGGGATAGAACACCTCTAATGTGAGGAAAGGCTGAGAGAGTTGGGGTTGTTCAGCCTGGAGAAGAGAAGGCTCCAGGGAGACCTTATTGCAGCCTTTCAGTACTTAAAAGGGAGCCTATAAGAAAGATGTAGAGAGGTTTTTTACCAGTAGTAGTGACACAGTAGTGACAGAACAAGAGGTAACAGTTTTAATCAAAAAGAGGGTCGATTTAGATAGATATGAAGAAATGAGGGTGGTGAGACAACACAGGAGTCACAGGGGAACAGGTCACCCAGTGAAGTTGTGGATGGCCCATCACTGGAAATGTTCGGCGTCAGGTTTGATGGGGCCTTGAGTAACCTGATCTAGTGAAAGACATCCCTGCTTATTGCAGGAGGGTTGGACTAAATGACCTTTAAAGGTCCCTTCCAACTCAAAACATTCCATGATTCTGTGATTCATACAATTACCTTTTGTAATTTAAATTTAAATTAGCAACAGTTGTTTCCTTAACTTGTTGATACAGAACACTAGGTACAGAGGAAAAATCAGGCTACAAGACATTAGTAATTAGTATGCTTTATAACTGAAATCTTTTTGTACCTCGGTTTTCCTGCCCTAAAACAAGGACTGTTATTACCTTCCCTCAGTAGCCTACTATGAAGAAAATTCATTGATAGTAGTGAATTATCTATATGTAGCATGCAAAGGAATAGAAAAGCTCCTGACAAAACTGTGCCCAAGTCCACTTCTGCAAATCAGACTAATAATCACATATGACTCACTGAACAAAAGCAATTTTCACTACTATCCATATAGAAAACATGAAATTCCAACCTATCTTAATGAATACAGCATGTGTATTTTTCAGTAAATTGTCCACATGTTAATACATAAATTAAGTTCTCTGAACTTACCAAATTAAACAAATTGCGTCTAATCTGCTGTATAACTCCGGGAAATGTGGGTTTTAGTAGTTCCTGATAGCTTGCAGGCCATGTGCTATAGCTGTGATCTTGTTCTATATTATTAACCCACTAAGAAAAATGTCAGCCAAAAAAAGGACACATTAAGCATTAAGTAAAATATGTATGTATAAAGATATTTGAAAACACAAGGAAAGCCTGGAAAGAGTAAAGTTATCTTCTGATTTAAATAGTAAAAATAGCTGCTAAAATTATTTTTTTTTTCTTTTAAATCAAACTGGTTTGGGTTTTTATTTGCAGTACATAATAAAACTAATAATGGATAGAAAAGGAAAAAAGATCATTTGTACTCTGTATCAGGATGTGAATAAAAACTTTTTCAAGTGTGGAAACTATTTTCACAATACAAAGGTCATAACATCACATAGATACATGTGTAACAGCACAACCATCTTGTAAGACAGTATTTATCTATAACACACAGCAGCACCTTAGATATATCAAAATAACTAATTAATATATGGTCAGTTTGTTCTTCTAGTGTTTTCTATGCAAGTCGGTCTATACTTGGTAAATAGAAGAGTGAAATATGGTTCTTTCAGGTGAAGAAAACTAGTACTTCAGTGCCTTTTCCACTGGCATATAACCTTTATAATGAAGACTGTATAAATTTTGAAGGGGAAAAAACAGTCATTGGACCATTAGGAACAAAATATTTAAGTTGTCCACAATTCATTTACTGTACTTGTAAAGTATACGTAGCAGTCTTGAATAATACAAAGATATTATGTAGCTAGATTAATTGCTATAAAGTCAAATTCTATAGCTATGAGTGTACAACTACTGTTAAAAACATTCCTCTTTTCTTTTAAACATCCTACATCTTACAATTTTAATAAGGTATAGGCTACAGAAAATTACTCCTAAAATACCCTGAAGAGATATCACCCTCCAAAATATTTTAAACTGCATATTGATATACAGTCTTATGCCTAGTATTTAAATTACACTACCAAAAAAGACAGACTGTCTCATACATAGCACTATCAAATATTTACTATTTTAAAAACTAATTGTTTAATTACTTACTGTTATTGAAGAGTGACGAATATCTAGCACATAACTGTCATCTGTAGGATGGATATGCAACCTCATAAATTTACTCAGGATCTCCTCTTTGATTCCAAGTTCGTGAAGGCCATGCATCACTTTTCCTTCCAGTTTAAGAGTCTCTAAGATACTTTTACAGGAAGACAAAATGCATAATGTCTACATAGAACTCTTGTCATGACATAAAAAGAAAAAATATTTCAAAGACTATTTACATGAGGATTATTTTTAGTATTAAAAATAAATTTTATGTTCTCCTGCATTCAAATGTTTAAAACAAAAATCAGTTAACAACAGTCTGTCTCCAACTTATTTTAAAATAACAGAATTGTAATGAGTTATACAACACTTTTGTTCATTCACATTAATAAAGGAATTTTATTCATCTTTAGAAAGACATGGTAGGACAGCTGCACTGTCCTGGCTGAGGCAGACACCCAAGCAGAGGGTACCCTAAGAGGAAGCTTTGCAAGTGTGTGGAGAAGTTGGCAGCAAGTGATGGAGGCACAGACGACAAGCTCTAAGTCTGTATCATGGCAGAACCCTGAGAACAGCATGGAGAAAACACATAGCTACAACTCTGAAAGACAACTATTTCCCAGAAGACTCAACAGGAACCTGGAATATTTGTTGCAATCTGAAAATTCAGTATGAAAATGGAAACAAACCTAAAGTACTCACCAGCAGGACACAGCAGGCAAAAGTGCCTGCCTTTGTCTTGTTTCATTTTGAGTTTTCTCTATTCTGAAAGGTTTCTTCTAAAATATATTGAAATTAAACCTAGCACTAGCATTAAAAAAGCACTATTAATACTTATGTCATTACCAAAAGAGATGCAAGTGATTCCATCTCTAAACTCTGGCTGAGAAAAAAATTAAGTAAAAACTGCAAGTATAAATGAGAAAACCAAGAAAGTTTAAGAATCTCCATGGAGGAGAAAAGATGACATTTTGAGTTAAAAAACAGAATATAAAAAATTGTAGACTCTGAAAAATCATAGGAACATGAAAAAAAACCTCAGTGTTAGTATCAGTAGATTTACTGACAGTTTGCAGACCACCAAAGATGACTTTGAAGTAGTCGTGTCTGTTCTGCTATTGACAACTTATAAAAGAATGCAAGGAGAAATGTTTACAGTTTACGAGTGCTTGCACAGAAGATGCAAGTCACATCTAAAACTATTGTACTATAATTACACAAACTGGAATCAGATTTCTTATATCAAAAAGCATATTAGTTCTGCATGAACAGAACTTATTATAAAAGGCGGCCAGACTCACAACTATGCCAAAAATAACCCAGGGTGTTGTGTATCTAAATGTAATGCCTGCACATTTTTTGTAATTTTTAAAAAACAGGGATGTGAAAGCACGTCATTTACAACATGCTTTTCCCACTTTTTTATGCATACATGTTGGATTCCTTCCATTTCCAAATTAATTTTACATGGTGAGTCATAAAATTGTAAGCAAATTAGAAAACATATTCCAAGAGAGAATGCTGTTTTCGACTGCTTATACAATGTTCATATTCAAAGCAAAACCACTGTAAGCCAGTATTTTTTTTCTACTGGAGCACTTCCTGCCCCCCAAAATGCAACAGATGCGATCATCTATCACCATGAGCACAACTTCTCCAGCATTATTAGTAATTCTGTAATCTTTAAACAAAATGTACTGTCTTACCTAAAAGGATCATGAAAATCTAGGTCAAAATGAAGGCCATTTAGAAATAAACGTGCTTCTCCTGGTTGGATTCCAAGTATTTCATGAAAATGCTAAAAAGTAAAAAGTACTGCTAATTTACTTTGGCATATGTCAACACTAACACACATATATAAATATATATCTATTAAAAACCCCTTTTAAGTAGTTCTCCAAAATAGACACATCAAATCTCTTCAATGTACAAAACCCAATTAAAATAGCTGATAATTCCTCCTCAAGCAACCTATACTGTCCCCACCTGTACAAGGTAGAGGCAAGGACATTCTCAGTGTCTGCTAACAGAAAGTGAAAATACACACACGTACAAAAATAAGGCTTGTAAGTTTTTGAAAAATTACTCCTACATATCCATTCAACAGAGAGACCTTATATGTGTCCTTCAGACCTCCACTTGAAACTAGCTTTCTCAATAGCTTAACACCTTTCACAATTACAAAAAACGTGTAGTCGCAATTGCTACAGGGAATGAGGAAAGACAGACTAGAAACATACAATTTCAGCTAACAAGGGGACCTTGGAAAAAACACAGATCAGAAAGGGATAGCATAGCATATCCTTGCTTTGCAAAGAAGAAAAAAATAATCCCCAATAAATGAATACAAGAAGAAGGAAGTATTTAGGGAGTAAAGCATGCCTTATCATTTTATTTCAGAGAGCTGTGAGGCACCACACTGTTCAACCTACGGTGGTGGCTGTAGCAAGATAAGTAACAGGAGCAACAGCAGTACTTTATTCCAACTTGCCCCATGAGGAGCAGTCAGATTTCCAAATCTGTCTTAATTCCCAACAGAGGAATGGAAAAATATGCAGACAAAAAGCAAGCTGAGAAAGATATACTTTTTCCCCCTTTAGCTCCTACTTGCTGAACAAAATAATTGAACAAAAGTACACTTAGAGCAAGCAACTCAGGCTGCAAATATGACTCCACTTATAAGCCCATCACTGAACAAATGAGAGGAAAAAATGGGAAAACATCGAAAGTGATATTATTTCTTTAAAGTAGTGTGGTTAGTTTCACACAGTTAAATGTAAATAAACTCGAAGCTAATTGTGGCATTACAAGTGCAACTCCACATAAATGAGACAACAGTTCACTTAAACTCCTTATAATCCAACATATGTGCATATTACTCATCATTCATTGAAAAGGTACCACATTCCTTAGTATATATAAACATTTTCACAACCCAAAGCAAAATGGAAATATGTAATAGCACCTAATACCAGTGTTTGAAAGGCAGGGCTCTCCATGAAGCAAAAATGCAGCTGTGACAAGCCTAAGCCTAACACAAAGAATTTTTATGAATGTCAAACTTGTCCTTGACCTTGAAAAACAGCTTTTGAAATTTGTAAATTTAATTTATTCTAATGGTGTAACCTGAACTTCGTAGTGCTTTCATTGCTTTTTTTTGGTATTAGATTTACAAAAGAGTAATATAATTACTTATGCTTGTTACAAAGTATCTAAATACATGTATTCAAACTCAGATATAATACGTAGATTATTGTGCCTTTGGGAGAGCCTGCATCCCACTACTGCTAAGAAATAACCAGAAAGACTTTTTAAATTTAGTTAGTTTATTATCTTTCATGAAAATTTTAGTAGCCACCTAAAAAATGAATGTCAGTGGGCTTTCAAAAATGAGAATAAATACATGGCAGTCGTTTTCCTTTGGTCAGATAATGAAAAAAAGAAAGAGATAATTTAATTACTTCCCTAATTTATAAAACTCACTTTATTCCAAATCATATACTCATATAAATTAAAGAAATGTGGGGGGTTTTTTGTATGTCTCAATACTTAGCACAGAAGAGGAAGGACTTCTATCTTCTTTACAGCTACCTGCTGCTTTGGATTACTCTAGCCCAAGTGGAGGACTTTATTTTTGTTAAACCTCACACAATCATTAAAAAAAACATAAACCTTGTAAGTAGTGGTTGGTGTCTGACATTTACATTTTTTCTACCACAGCTTCACACAGAATTACACACTCTCCCAAGGTCTCACTCTACATGTTCCTTCTAAGCAGCCAAAATTCATAGATGCCTGACAATGCCAAGTGCCCTTGCAGCAGGTGAAAGTTCTGATTATTTTACCTACACAGAGTTTGATCCTGAGACACAACCAAAACAGGCAGATGGGACAAAATTAAACACACAGTGATGAGACTTAGTTGCACCAGGCAGAGAAGCACCCCAAGTCCTAAGTATACCTGGAATTTTTCTGTAGTTAGCAAATCCAACTTGGATATACAGTTTCAATACCAGCATTGTGCCATGAAGTACTGTGACCACAGAAAAATTCCTCTTAATGCCAGTGGACTCAATGAGTGAACAATAAATACAAAGACAATTACAGTCTAAAGAAATCTTGCCAGCATCCTTCAGGGCTCTTGTGCAGATCTTGTGAGATCAGCTAGAACAGGCCCTCTCCTTGAAGCACTGAAATCAGCATTTAGGATAAGAGATCTCTTACCACTAATGGTCATTACTGTAAGCCCAGACACTCATGTAGACACAGATACAGAGAAAGATTGCAACTGGCTGATGTAGGTCATAAAAATCCTAATACTAGCAAAATGAATGAAAAATTATCAGCCACTGGGTATATTGAAATACAAGTCTAGAAGTTTTCAAATCCTTCAGTACTGCAGTAGGAAAAGAACTGAGCCAAATCAGAGCTGAGAGACATTACACAATTTTGATGCTAGGCATCTGATTGCTCAGAAGAGCATCCATTTGCCATAACAACATTGATGGAAGGAGTATTTAGGCATCTAAGACTAGAATTTAATGCTGATAATACTCATGTAGTATTTTCTTGCTAAACTGTCAGCAAAATATTGCACTGGAAGTTGTGAGCTGCATTTAATGAGATTTTCTTTTTTCTTTTATCTATAGCAGTTCTTTGTCCATTTCTTAGTTAAGTCAATTCATTACACCTGAATTATCACATGCCTTTCAACTTTTAATACCTTTATTTCCTCCCACTGCATTTCCTATTCAACTTTCATTATCTTGAGAGGGAATCATCCAGTTACACACAGCATGAGATCATATCTCTCCTGCTGCTAGATGGATGTACTGCAGCTCAAGAATGCACATGCCAACTTATTGTACTCTAGCAGCAGTGTTCAGGATTTCCCTACATTTATTCAATAGATTTTAGCTTTTAGATGTCTAAAGGCCTGTAGCCTTTAGACTACAAGTAGGATGTAGTATGAAATTTAAACTTAGTGTGAGAGATGCCCAAGATCCTCTTATAGCGAATGTATTTAATACAGTCATGGAATTATAGGTGTGATTCAGCTGACCAACCACATAGATATCCAACATCATTTGTTTCAGGATTAGGCACCTTGGACTGGAAAGTATGAGTGAGGCAGAATGGAATGGATGTCCCAGTGAACACATGTGCTAGACCTGCATGGGTATCTTGGATAGCCTGTGGCATTTCAAATTACATCAGAAATTCAGGTTCAGGCAACTCAACCATGCCCCACAAAACAACTACTGAGTGAGTTAAATTGTTTTTGATGTTCATTGACTACATCTTCATTGTCAGAACAGGAGTTTAGATATCATGTAGATGTGCTTAAATGCAGACATCTTCATATCAAACCAAATCTTAGTTACTTTTCCTAATCCTTATATTTAGTAATAACAGTATTTTTAACTCCTGATATTTCTTTACTTTTTTTTTTTGCATTTTGAGGTAACAGCAGTTTTTGATTAAGCAATTGTTTTTAATTCTTGTGTTAACAGAGCTGGAATTTGAGAACGACATTATAAAGACTTCAACAAGAAACAAGGAAAGTCCTGATAACACCTGTACTCTAGAGAAGCTATGATCATCAGGGCTTTATTTTGCTTCATCTTGACTATAATCCCAACAACTAAGAGATATAGGAAAATGTGTATCTGAGCTGTACAAAGAAAGCAATGAAGCACGGTGCAGATACTGATTTGCTCCCTTAAGCAAAAACTATGGGATTTCTCACTAGTGCAAGAAACAAGAGGCCTGCGTAACGTTGAGCCCTTCTAAGGTCTGTGAAAACCCAAGAATCAGACAGGCACCCTGCACACAAGAAAGGTGAAGGGCTCAAGAACGTGAACCGCTACGATATGTGAAATGTATTCTCAATACACCAGTCCCACACACAATCACTTATTGACAAAAAAGCTCTATAAAATTGTTTGCATAACCATTTACAAGGACATAACACTTGAGCCCATCACTATTTGGGCAGGAAATAAAGACTGGAAAGCCTTACATTAGTTTTGCTATGTGAAATTTTTCCTACAATGGAGATAACAAGCTCTTTATGAGAAGGCTGCATCAGTGCAACTGGGACGTTGTTCACTTTCACTGTTTTGGAAAGTGGAAGAAACTGGAAAGGCATTCCCCTGGAGATAGTAGTCTTGGTAAGGCAAGAGGAAAAGGACTGAATGGATACAAAGCAAAATGATACATGGAAATGTTGCAAAAGTACAGGAGTGCCGTAAGTAAGAAATGAAACCCTTTCACTATGGTGGTTGGTCAGTCTTGACACCATATGAAAATATGTGTTTCAAGATTAAGGACAGTGCTATGGATGTCATTTCATGTGACCAGTCCTAAAAGCATGGTGGTTAATTTTAACACCCAACTTGGAAGAAAAAATCCAAGCTCTGAACTGAGACAGAAAACACAACAGATGTCATGAACTCCACAGCACAAAGTGGCATCCCAGGATACATCTCAGATCAGTCAAAAACCACACGAACAAGGACTCCTCATGTGATACAAGGCACAAAAGATGCCGTGCATCAGGGATGAAAGTAAAACCACCATCTACCATAGACAATGTTGAAAATACCTTGGAGCATAGTTGCACGTGCAATTCTGAGCATGTGGAAAGCTCAAAGCTAGCATGTGCTGACCATAATATAAGCAAAAGGCCTAGATTCACCAAAGCTCTACAAAAATTAACTTCTACCTATTTTGCTTTCACAGCACACAATTTATGACTGAACACAACACTCTAAAGATTGTTTGGCCTTGCCTAATTCTGTAAAATCAAAAGAGGGGAAGGAAAAAGTACCAAGAACAGTAGAAAGAAAAAATTGAATTGATATTTCAATGTTATTTATTTAGTGAAAGATGTTTCAATTAGCTCTTTTTATCTGATAGAAACCATGTGAAACTTCCTACACCAATAAAAATCTCCAAAAGTAGTAATGTACTAGTAACTTAAATGTCCACTTGAAGAAATAAAAACAAACCTTCTGATTTTCTTCTATTTCATTTCGCATTTTCTTGTCTACAGGCACTCTGGTCAGTGATCTATAAAAATAAAATATCAGTATCACTCAACCACTGTATTTTTGAAAATGTGTTAAATAACGTGAAATACGTATTTTAATATCATATCCAATGCACTGTAATTGAAGAATGCTGTAATTAAGACTTAAAAATAAGCATAATGCAGTGTCATAAATATTTTATTTTTAAAACAAATATTTTTTTCTGTGTTACTCTAGTAAACTCAATTTTCAAATTTATGCTAGGTTTCACTGAATATTATTAGTGTATTTTTTACCACTCTCAGTCTTTCCTCTTGTTTTTACTGGAAAATAGAATGTATATTATAAAAAAATTGTTTTATCATCTAAATTATTATTAAATAAATGCCATATTTGCATATTTTCAGGTAATGTTGCTACTCAACATCAAAGCACAGGTGGACAAGGATACAACTTGATGTTTTGGCCAAAGGCAAGGAAAATATGCAAAAAATGATCACTTTAAAATTAGCTGATATTAGAGATTTACAGATTGAGACCTTTGAAAATATTAAGTATTCACAGACAGTCAAAATTTTAGTTTCCTTAGTCATTCTACCTTTAGAAGGTAATCCATTAACTTGTCTTTTTTATGTTTTCCAGAACGTTGTGGAACACTATTTTAAATTCTTCTGACACAATGTATTATATGTGAGGTTTATAATTACTAGGCCATCATAAAATACTACCAGAAAAAATTAATCTCTCCATGTTTTAAGAAACTTTAAACCAGATTAATGTAAATCTGATTCTCCCAATAAATGCAAAAATAAACACTCCAGTTGTCTACATATTCTTTTCAAAACATGATAGTGCGTGTTTTAGCAAATCTGTCTGGGACCTTAAGAATAACTGAAGTCATCTTAAACCTCAAAGTTAACTAAACAAACTGAGAATGATCCTACTAAGCCAACTTCAATACTTATGGATAATAAAGCAGTTATTCAAGAACATAAATCCTCACCTCTTCCCAAAAAGAAACTGATTTAGAATAGATCTTGCTGGTAGACTCTACATGTTTCACAATATGTCAGAAATACAACATAAAACCAGTTTACTTGAAACAAATCTTCAAGCTTTCCAGGCGATCAGAGAGACTACTTGGTAAGTGCAAACAATATGATTTCCAAGCTTTGTTTATAAACACTACATAATTCACTGCTGATAAATACCCTTTTTCCATTCAACTCCCCTAAATATTCTGGCAGATTACTTTTGTCACTGCGAATCCCCTCTGGACCATGTGAGGGAAGGGCAATAGAAGATCAAGAAGGAGCTGTATTTATACCAACCCATACTTGGTGGGCTTTCCTTGGCTCAAAACAAGAAAGGTGTAACTTAAACTGTGATGTCAAAGACAGCACTAAAAAACAGTCAACATGGTTCAAATATATTATTATCACTAGTCACTGTAGGATGAGCTTAACTTTCTTATTATTGTTCAATTAAAGTCTTTTCCATAAAGCTTTTATAATCACACTGCTAAGTACTCACTATGCACATAAAGAATGTAGTGAGCATATTCAATACTGAGTAAATAGATCTTCTACTGTACTACTTTCTGTGTTCACTAGTTTTGAAATAAAAATTGTAGAACAGAAAGCAAGAAACTATAAATATTTCTGTTGAAGGAGAAACATTGCTGATTAAGATATAAAAAATATTAAAAGAAACTGTAAGTACAAAGAAAAGAATATCTGAAGCCAAATTTAAATTTGGAAAAATGAAGGAGAAAGATTAGGAAAAAACATCATCAAGCCAGAAGTCTCAAAAGCTGACTATGTAGGACACTGCTTTAAGGAACCTTCTACCAGCAACAGACATAATTCAGGAACACTACAAAACTCTCTCATTAAAAGAACATCTGTAATTGATGGGAATTATTACTGAGAACTTACTTAGCCAATAAGCAAAAGAGCTACTTCACAGAAGAACTCCACAGCAAGGTGGAAATTTAATATGAGTCAGTACTACCACAACTGTCATTCTGACTTCACAGCAATAGTTTTAGAGTGTCCTGAAGTAAAAAATATTTTAGGGGAAAAAAAAGCTCTGATTTTTATCTTGCTAAGCTCAACAAATAGTAGTAAAGCCTGCAACTCTCAGAATCAATGCTTCATTCTGCATAGACAGGTGATAAAAACTGCACAGATAAAAAGAACAACCTAAATCTTTCCAAATAGCTTAGAGTAGTAAGTAACATAAAATATGAATGTGAAAACAATAAAAAAGCAGAAAAGAGAAGACAAAGCTGGCCCACCATTAGCAAGGAAGTAAAATACTTATCAGCAAAAGGTAAGCTTTTCTGATAGCTTTTTTGGTAATAAGAAAGCAATACATTAAAGAATCGTTAACTGGCTCCTTGACTATGCATGGCAGTTGACAATGCCAGGATTCTACCAAGATTTTAGGGAAAAAGTGTGATGGTCAATACTTGAGAAGGACACTTGAATTTGAGGTAACAAGTGTAAAAGTACCTGTGAAAGACATCTGTTTATTTTGAGTTCAGTTATTTGTTCAAGTTGTCAAGAGCTTCATAAAGTTTCATGCATGTTTTAGTAAATATTAAGTGCTAAGGACCCACTAAAGAGAAACATGTTACTGTCTGAAAGTAAATGGGATACTATTTATTACTCTACATGATGTACGAATGTCTTTGTATGACCTTAAGGCTGTAATATTTTCTATCATAATTTTATGCATCTTTATTCTTACCTGGAAGAACATGCAGCTATGTAGTACTGCATAGCAGGAGAAAAAAGGAAGCTTTTCACATATTCATAATGTTAACATTTATGAATTATAAACAAATAGCAAGAAACATAGTACTATAATTCTTATTATTGCATTCTTAAATAACAGGTAATTATGACACATATACAACAAAAAGATTAAAAACACCCTGTAAAATGAATTATCAAAATGTCGCCATAACACATATTAGTTGTTATACTGTCTACATCTGATGACATTTTGTAAAATCTACCTCAGACTAACCTTTTCAACTGGAAATACTGAGACACAAAAATGCAGGTTATAAACTAGAAAGTGAAAGAAACTTCCAGAGGAAAGATATTCATTTTTTATGGTCTAAGGAACCTCTCAACTTTTAAGGACCACATAATATTTAATTTTTGTTTTCGTAAGTATAGTTCTACAATTTTTATACAGCCTTTTCAAACCAAAATTTGCATAATTAAAAAATGGCTGTTTCCATATCTAATCCGTATGTAATTTAAACAATTTTAAAATACTACTGTTATAATGATCAGTTACCTTTTTAAGTGATTAAGCAACATTCTTTAATTTCCTGTTTATTCTAGGGTTTTTTTCCCCCCAAACTGGTATTTTTGACTCAGCAGGTTCAGCACAATTAGATTATTAAGGAAACATTTTTTTGCACTCTTTTTACACAATTCCCCTTTAATTTAAGTTTGTTGTCAATGCCGATCTACTAACTTTAATTTATTTAAATACTTGTAATCTCTCATGTTAAAAATAGCATGCTAGATTAGCATATCAGAAAAAAATCATACAGGACAGAAACTACAATTCCCCTTTTAATAATCCTAAAGTCTTCTTATACTTTTACCCATAAAAACGTTTGAAGAGTAGGTAAATTGTGCTCTAATGCCACAAATACACAGCGGGGGTCAGAGAGGGATGTCACAATTTAGTGACTTTTTAAATCAATGATTTAAATGTCACCTGGCATACTTCAACCTGACTTTTTCCTCTCCTTTAAAGAACAGAATTGGTTTTGCTGTTCAACATTATGTACATTTCCAGTATCCTCTATGGAAAGCTGCATTTTCTGATTGCTAATCTAAGTGTAAACTTGTACCCTACTATTTCATGTTAAACACATTTCAGACATTTTAAAAGTTATTTTTCTTCCTTGAAATAAGATGCTACAAAGGTAGTTTTTCCATTACAGTGTAGATTTTCTCTAACAGAAAATCAGAGATGACAATGAAACACTGATTATTAAACAATAGTTATAAAATGTGAAAGTACACTGAGTTAAGAATCCTATTTATCCTATCATATTTAATTCAGTAATTCAAGCAAATATTGCTGACAAGATTACATGAAGAACTTATTAAATATAAAGAAAAGTATTTCTCAATTACAATACAACTGGCTTACAGGAAGAACAATTTTTAATATTAGTACAGAGGAAAATGTTATTCATTTACTTAATATTTATCTTGATCATTTAATAAGTAAAGTGTTATGGGAAACAGATCTTCCCCAGTAAGAACACTAACATACAGTCGCCGCAGCCCAGTCTTGTCAGCAATGTTGTACTTAGAACTAACATGGGTGAATCCTCTATGAAATTTAATAACACAATCCTGCCTCCTCCTACTGTGAGTAGATCCATTATTAATTCAACAGAATTTTCCACCTGGGAAAATATAATTCCAGTAAAAACTGGGAGGACTAGGCATTAAACCACAAGTGCCTGAAGGATTAGGATGCCTTCATGGCATCTCCTGCATCAGACAGGAAACATTCAAGAGACTCATCATGAGCTCTCCCAGGAGTTATTTTCTACTCAGTGAAATTGCCTGGAATCCATCTAGCAAGCTGTAAAATATGAATATCTGACTGCAGGATTCAGGCATAAATCTGTATTACTGTCATTAAATTCAAATGCAAACATAAAGACAGTATTTGAAAAACAAGCTTAAGTATCATACCTGGCTCTTATTGGGAAGTTCTGAGCTATGTCTTTCATTACCTTTAAGGCATCATAAACAGGGGTAGACATAATTCGAGCAGCTGCTTGAAAACTAAGATCTGGGGGGGAAAAAAAGATAAAAAAATAAATGGAAATAACACTATCAATACTGCCTACAATCAGAAAACTGATACATATGCACACTGACTATTAACATTTTTTTTTGTTGCAATTATGCATTGTAAAAGATTGTGAAGTAACATTATTAAGGTCAAAAAGACAGGTACTTCATAGTTAGAAACATAAAATTCAGGCTTTCCTACAGAATTCTGCTTGGCTGTCTTAAGCATACACATTGTACATGTAATTTCTAAGTTTTCAAAACACACTGAAAAAAAAAGACAATTCATCACATTGTATTATGCCAGTATCACAAGGATATCCTAGATACACACCAACCCACGAACAGCCATAACTGCAGTAAAGAATAAGAACTTCCCAGCTCCAGGACTTCACAAGATTTTCAGAGAAGATATATTAACTGTAGGAGGCCGTACTGAGCAAGTGAGGTATACAATTTTCAAGAGTAGCAGCAGTTTCACAGGAAGATAAAAAGGAGACTCATTAAAGAAAGGCCAATCTACTGGCAAATTTCAGTTCTCTTAAGTGTCTAGTACAATTTTTAAAGGGATCTCAATTTTTCATTCTCTGTTTTTTCTCAGAATGAAACTAATTCTCATATATCAGGACACTTTATAATTAATTTGCCTATCCACTGGAAAAAAACCGATGGAATTCAGTTAGCCTTCTCTGGTACCTAACCTGGGTATGACAAATCTTGGCATATGAAACTGTAGAAAATCCAATCTTGGTACCAACAGGGTAAGGCAATAATATACCAGGTGCTTCCATGTACTTTGGATACAGTCTGCCCAACTACATCAGGGCAATGATGCTTTTTCTTCATAATCTGCTAGTTAAGATGTTTGAGCAAAAACAGAAGGCCTCAGGTTATTCAGTTTGAGGAAAGTTGATGCCACATACAGTAAAAAGTGCTGGGCAGAAAGTCATAGAGGATGCTGCCTACTAGAACTTTGCACTATCTTTTTGAAACACTTAGGAATTAAAAAAAAAGGCCAAAGAAAAGTGAATAGCACACATTTCTAGTTTAGCCTGATAAGGTACACCTTGGCTGGAAAAAAGGGTAGTCTGAGAGGTGGAATGTTAACTTGGTATTTGTTAGTACTTTTTGTTAAAAGTATAAAGAGATCACTGTTTCCAAAAAGAATGTTTCGGATCACTTTGAACAGTCAGGTAAGTTGTGATCAGGTGAAGCAATACCCAATTGCTGCTATTACTACAGACAGGGATGCCTTACCTGCTGTGCACTTAGGACATACACTTAAAATCCTTCATAAATTGTTAATCATTTCCATTTTATTCTGAACAGTTACAATATGAATATTCAAATCCCACTGAGGGAAACTGACATGTCTTTTTACCTTTTTGGTTATCTCTGGTCAGGGACTGTCACAGACCTCCCCTCATGGCACCCTAACACAGCCAAGAGCAGTATAGGGCACCTTGGGGAAAAGATGAACCTGAGTTTAAAGCAGATCTCAAAGTATGCTTTGAAACCTAACGAAGCACTAGAGAAACTTTTCACACAGATAAAAGAATGAGTTATTAAAGGGAATACCACACTGGTACTCTGTGCATCATTTTTCACTATGAATAGTAAACCTAATTATTTACCTGAAACACAAAGGCTTTTGAAAGACAACTCTTGAATTGTGTTTTGGGCCATTTATAAATAGAAGTATGCCCTATAGCAGAAGGAGTTTTGGTTAAATTTAGTTAAATTTTTACTTGGAAGCTAATTAAAGGAAATCAGAGAGTATCTGAGCCATTAACTCAGTCAATGTAATTAGTCATTAAGAATGCACATGAGAAAGTACCCAGTCATGTCAGGAGTAAGAATATCAAAACAACTGCACCATGCAAAGAGGGGCTGCAAACCCCCTGTCTAAAAGGCCCTGAATGTAGTTATCACAAGCCAGTACCAGTCTTCATGGCACCAAACAAACAGTATTCCAAAGCTTAACACTATATGAACTGGTTGCCTGGGGACCAGCACTAGTTTTTATTTATTTATATAGCCATGACACCACAGAAAAGGCTGAACAGAGATCCTGTACTAGCTTTCGAAGGTAGACACTAAAGGGATCAAAGTTTCACAGCTGCTTCTGCTTGAACAGCAATAAAGTGGTATTCAATTATATATGTTAAAAAATAGACAAAAAGAGAATTTTCTTTTTATTTGCACCGTAAATTTCTCAGGAGAACTGAATTGTAATGTTTTTCAGGTTTTTTTAACTTTGGACCAAGATAAATCCTGCAGTTGAAGGCAGTTAATTGATAAAAGACTGCAAGTGAACTACAATTATCTCAAATAGCTAGTTTCAGATCGGGTACTCCTGGCAAACTCCGTTAACAGTCAGGATCCCAAAACGAAACTGAAGTTCAGACGACTGTTCAGTCTCCTAGTACAAAGGCAAATCAGTTTTGATCAGGTTGTCCCCTAAAACTGAATCATAGAATCATTTTGGTTGGAAAAGACCTTTAAGATCATCAAGTCCAGCAGAAAACCTAACACTGCCAAGTCCAAGAATGAAGAATGTAACAGACAAAATTTAGTTGCCTAAACTTAAGTGTCATGACATTTTAGGGACCTGTTTTACAGTGATTTGTAATTCCATTCAAGCAACAGAATGACCTGCAGGTCATCAGCAGAGAAGCCGTTTAGAAATCAACTTCTAGATATTTGTTCTCCTTTTCCACAGGAAAGCTTTTAAAAGTATGTTCTTCCATTTGATGTTGTATTAAAAAAATATCAATGTGAATTCCAGTACACTGATAAAAGTTAGAATTTATAAATTAAAGAAAAACTTTCTTAACCTGACTCAGTAATCATGTGAAAATAATATTTTTTGCCAGGTCTCTCAAAAAAATATCAGAAACTAAACTTAACATCTGAGAACACATCAGGCAGAAACCCGGGCAATATAACTTCTGTCTTTAAAATTAGGAAACCTAGTTATGATTCTCCATCTTATAGAATTTCTTCAATGCTCCTTTAATTTCTAGCCTATAATACTAGAACAAGACACCAACACATTCTTTTTAAATACTTGATACATACTATCAAGTATATACTGACTTTTCATGAAACCATATATACTATCAAGTATATACTGACTTTTCACGAAACCACATGTCTCTTTTTAAAAGAAGCTTTTACCATAATGTTGATACATCAACATAACAAAGGAAAATTAAACAGAGTACTGTGCTAATTCAGAAAAATGCAATACATACCCTGTAGCTCCCAAACCTTCAGCGGTTCCATGTTGTTAGTAGTTTCAATTAGATGTTTTTTAAACTCTTTCAGGTTATTCTTTAGATCAGGGTGCATTTGTCTACAATAAAACATTTTTTTTAAAATGCAAAATCAATGACACTGATCAATGTCTGCTTTTATGTACAGTATTGCTCAAGGCTAACATTGTATCTTTAAGGTAGCAAGCAAGAATTAAAATTTTTATTCATTCCTAAAACAAAAATGAGGATTTGGAGTGAGAAGAGATGATTCCTGAGGACTAAAAAGCAGTTAATTACAAGGAGTTCAATCGTTTTATAGTGATCTGTCCCAAACCCTCTCACATAAATTTTGATGGAATAAATGAACTCAAAGATTAAATAGTGTTAACACACAACACAGGTAACCATATAGTTAGTTTACTATAGCATAAAGTTTACTAACTGTACCACAGATTAACTGCAACTGTACAGAAAGTCTGTTGTATTACTTACAAAAGATATAGGTAAGATAATGTTGAGAACACCTATGAATTAACATCACTGACAAAATCAAGGTAATGAGCACACAAATCACTAGTGAGACATGAAGGAAAGCATGGTGCCCAAAAGCTTGGGTATTTATTTTTTTATTTTTTAAACATAATCAGGCAAAGATATTTTGAGGGCAAAGATTTCAGTCTGCTACAAGACACCTTTGAACGTCAACGATTTCCACTAGATTGCTAAAGATTCTTCTACTAGAAGTATAGAACAAGAAACAAAAAGTAGCTACAAACAGACACCTAAAGCATTAAGACTAAGTTCTGTAACATTTTATATTTTATTTTAGACATTTAAAAGTTTCACAAGGAATCCCTCCCTCATTTTTTAACTGTTGGATGATATTAATCATTGCTCTTTATAGAAAAAGAAAAATTTCCCTGACGAAGACTGCTGTTAGGGAACTAAAATATAATCCAGGTTCCTCAAAGAGAACACACTCAACTGTAAAGGGAAGCAAAGAGAAATTTTTTTCTGTTTTACTTGTGACATAGACCTAGAAATGACAAATATAATTCGTACCCTTAGAAATCTGTTTATGAAGTAACAAACTCTTAACTAGTTTTGAGCTTTTTAATTACTGTTTTTACTGCCTTCTTTGCAAGGTTACCTAGCCACAAGCCACAACCAAGATCTATTATTGATGCTTGGTCCCTAATTTCATAGAATCACAGAATGGTTTGGGTTGGAACGGACCTTAAAGATCATCTAGTTCCAACCCCCCTGCCATCAGCAGGGACACCTTCCACTAGACCAGGTTGCTCAAAGCCTCATCCAGACTGGCCTTAAACTTTTCCGGGGAGGGGGCATCCACAGCTTCTCTGGGCAACCTGTTCCAGTGTCTGACCACCCTCACAGGAAATAATTTCTTCCTAACATCTAATCTAAACCTGCCCTCTTTCAGTCTTGTTCACCTGCGCTACGGCCAATGTGTGCACAAAATCAAACACATATAAAGCAACTGAAAAAAGCTACCCTCTCTGGATATCTATCATGATGTGGGATTGAATTATGTTAATTTTCACAATCAAATAGTTATATTTCTAGGATTTTATGTCTCCTGCTTACATTTGTAGCTATTTACAACTGAGAAAACTAAGACCTTTGACATGGCTATAACGGAGGGACAATTTACAGATTACTGAAATATCTCATCTCCAGTATGAAAAGAAGAAGAAAAAAATGAGTCTAGAAGCAATGTCAAAAAAAACCTGAGTAATTATCTGACAGCTCCACAAAATAGTCACAGTGCAATATAAAAGAACTTAAGTATAGCTAAACCTGGCACAATCCAAGAAGAAAAAAAGCTCAGAAAATGATTTGACATAAGCATTTGATATTAACTGCTGGGGAAGGTCTCTAATACACAGGTGAAATCACAAGGAAGCCTACAGATCTGGGCATACTTCTCTCTCAACGTGTTTACTTAAAAAAGGCAGAAAGGGGACAGGCTCTCAAGAATTTAGATAACATAAGCAGCTCTGAATTCCGAGAAGACTTACAGCTTGGTGAGAATACCTACAAGCAAGATTACTTTTTGCTTTAAATAATAAGAGAGAATGACACTAGAGAAGACCCACACTCCTGTATTTCTTGTGTAAGAAAAAAAAACAGGATTTATGATGCACTGCATGAATTCACTATTACAGGAAAAGGGAAGCACTTTTGATGACTGTAACCACAAAATTAATCCATCAGTGGAGGACTGGAAGGAGCCCTCTAGAGGGTAGCATCCAATTTCATCTACCAGATTGTAACTTGGAGATAAAAGAGTTCCTGCTGGAACAGAACACAAAGTCATGAACTCCAAAATAAGAAGACATCTATAAAAAGCATATCTTCCAACAAATATCACTCCTTAACTCTAAGAAATTACTATCCACCTTGAAAACATCTTATGTAGCTAAAACACATGGGTTTGGATTTGTTGTGCTACTACTTCAATTTTGAAAACCAACATTTTGATTCCAATTATCTGAAAAGTAGCAGCAAAAATTTACTGTAGGTACAAACATGAAAACACGGTGTTCTAAGTTTTTGTGACTGTTGCCTAGAGGCAATTTTTTTACTTTAAAAACAGTTTACTGTACAGATTCTAAGATAATTAGAAAACTAAAAGCAATACATTGAAATGAACAGGACAAACAACTGTTGCATCTTTACATTCACAAAAAATTAAACAGAATTTTTGCCAGTGGCAAATAAAGTAATTTCCAAAATAATCTCACTACTTCTATTAAAAAAAAAGTTATTTTTTGTTCAGGTTCCAGAAACAAATGCAGAAGTTTAAAACTTTTATCAACTCACTTTAATTTGCCAAAGAGAAATCCTTGGACATCACTTTCCTCCTCCTCATCATCATCTTCCTCTTCTTTTGTCTCATTCGCTCCTGAACACATAGCACATGTAGATAACAAACCAAGAAATTTACTGATGTATTATGTTCTTATGAATTATAAAATGGTTAACAGAAACATAAAATCAAGAAGTTGTTGTTCCCAGATGTTATTTCAATTACATTTGTATTTATGCACTCATATTTTGGCATCAGAATAAATCACTTTACAGAACTTAGCATCGTTCAAACTGGTTTTTAAATATAATTCATCCAATGGTTAAATTTTTTATACAAATGAAATTGATATGGTTAAATAGTTCACTTCTCAAAACAGTCATTTCTTGGTTTGATTAAGTGCTCAGGTATAACTCTTATCAGCCAACTACTACTAAATTTATGTTTGAAAAGCATGATGAATTAAAGTGCTTGAATCTTCAGCTAGCATTTGATGTCAGACATAAGGTTTTTTCCCTTAAAAAATTAAACTATTTTTGACACGACTCAAAGGCTATTAAACCTTAGTCCTACCAAAGAGAGTTAATTAATTTTCTTTTATATCTTGTAAATGTCCACGCAAAGTTATTTCTCTGTGCCAGAATGCTATAGTTACCACTTCCTGTGGTAAATGTCTCATTTCAACAGGTAGTAGCATACATACACTGGTACCAAACTCCATGATAGAGCACACCTTTCCTAAAGATTGTGAATGTATTTCCACATAAATTCAGGAAAAAACTCTCACCCCTGAAACACTAATGTGTAGATACTGCAGTAATTAGCAGATTAGAGATGCCAACAAACAAAGTAATTGAAGAACAAAGGTTAAACATTCTAATACTTATTGAAAGGAATCAGAATGAGTTATGCTTTGAAGAGTCACAGCAAACAACAATTAGAGGTTAGGTAATGAACTATACCCTAAGCACAGATGTCTACAAATGCCTGCATATATTTTGATGTCTTAGCTCCTAATCCCTGAGACTTCCTTCTGTAAAAAGAAATTAAGTATAACCTTCAAAACATTACTGACTTAATTGAAGATTATAATATATTTCAATAGTATCTCCAGTAAGATATAAATAAATAAAACCCACATACCTTTAACCTGTGTGTCATCTACTGCTTTATATTCTGTGTTCTTTATTGCAAGTTCTACACCATATCCCGACAAATACATTTTTCTGGAACTTGGTTTCTGTGTGATGACATTGTTTGAACAGAACAAAAAAATGTTACTTAAAAAAATGTATTTATAGGAGATTAACAATATCTAATATTGTAACCTTAAAACGTTATGACAGTTGTAACTTAAATTTATCTTTCAATTTATGATTCAAAGTACAAAATGCTACACTAAACAAATTACAAGAGTCAAGTAAGGCATACTGACAGTCCACTGAGGAGGTGTGTAACAGAAAGCGAGGACTTCCCTTATCTCCTGCAGACCACAGAAAGGCCGTGTCAAAACTGGAGTCCCTTCACATAATATTAGAAGAAAGACTAGAACAGGCAGAGCTGGCAGCACCCGATACAATTATTGATGCCTTACAATTCACATTTTAAACTCTTACTAATTTCTTTGTAATTTTGCCAGACTTTCAGTATGATAGGAGGAAATTGTCTATTTCTGCATCAGACAGATTTTTTAAAAAAAACATTTTGATGAAAGAGTTAATCACTTTCTGCAAGGAGGATTAAGAAAATGTATTAAAGTATCACCACTAAAACCAGGTTGCCACTTATTAAAAACAAGCAAGTATTTCTAGCTTTGGAGTGCAAGTTTGTCATTCTGTCCTGGTCTTTGCTAGGATAGGGTTAATTTTCTTCTTAGTAACTAGAAAGCCTTGTGATTTGGTTTCAGTGAAGATTGTTATGAAAAGAAATGTTGATAACTACAAGGACACTGCGCTTGGGCAGTTTCCAAGAAGAGAGGACTGAAAGGGGGGACTGGAGAAGAAAAGTGCAGTAGTTAGTAATGTGCCAGTAAGATATTCCATATCATATTATGTCATATTTAGTATATTAACTAAACTGACAGGCTGACTGTAAACGGGGGGATTCTCTCAGGAATAGCTCAGGCTCGCTTTTCCGGGATTGCGATTTTGGTTTCAGGGTTCCTTTTCGCTCCTCCAGGATCATTATCAGTGGGTGGTGAGCCATGGTACTCTGCATCACTCATATATATATATACACACACAGTTGTTATTGTTATTACTCTTATTTTAATTTTATTTTTACTCTAATTAATAAATTGTTCTTATCTCAACCTACAAGTCTACTCACCTTTACCCATCCAATTCTTTCCCCGTGGAGGGGGAAGGGGGCAGGGTTTCTGCGAGTGGCTGTGTCTTGTTTGGCTGCCAGTTAAGTTAAACTATCACACATTCAATACTGTAATTACTCAGAGTATACTTATTTAAAAAATGTGCCCTAATTTGCCCAAAATGTATGCAAATCCCCTTTCCAAAACACAATTTGCACATGCACAGCAGTGATTTCTTGAAAGACTTCCAGCTTGCAATTTCTAAGAATCATTCTGGATTGAGAATCTTCCAGCCCACAGCTGAAAACCAGCAGGGCTGGGGGTTTTCTCCGTTGGTGCTCTAAGCATGTCTCAAAGCAGAGAGAGCATAGCACTCTCTAAGCAGTCTCAGTGATACTGGCAATAAAAAATTACAGCAGAAAGACTGTACCTTTTCTACTCTCAATGCTCCCTCTTCTGGCATTTAATGTAAAAAAGGAGGGACCATCCATCTCAGGGGGAACCAAAGAATAAAAATGCAGGCTGTGAGGAGGGAAGAAAAGGGAGGGGAATCTGAAGAGAGAAAAAGTGCAGGAAGACAACATGCATTTGGCAAGCCATGGTGCATAAGCAGATCAGAGCAAGGAGACTGTAGGTACTTAATTGAAATAAAAGTGCATAAAAGAACATAAAGTTCAGTAAAAGCAACTTAGAATTTAAGACTGATTTCCTCAAATTCTCTATTCATTACTTTGAGCAAACAACTCAAGAGTCATCTACAAACTATGGATCTCATCTCTCTGCAATGCCTGGTCTACATAAGTCACAGCAACCTCTCACTCCATCAGATTATTCTTGTATTAGTCACACTATTTAAGAGCTGTACTTTGAATATAAATTAGAAAAACCTTCCAATAACCAAAACCAGGGACAATATAATTCCATTAAATGGTATTTGTCTTGTTTTGTTTCAGGCAGAAAAGTAAGTTAAGAAAAGCATTCAGAAACATTATGTTTAAAATACTGACACTGTGGAATGCAAGTGTGGAAAAACTGATCAATGATGTTGACTGTGATAGCCCATGCAGCTGTACTACAATGAACATATGAGATTATATTGAGAATATATAAAATAATTATAATCAAATATATAAAATAATTATAATCAATTATTTTTCAACTTGATTTTCTATTCTATTTATGAGTTTTCTAATTCTTGTTACTTATATATTCACTCTGTTGCACCAAGATTCACCCAAGATCTTCATACAACACACTACCATAAGACATATAACCAAAAAAAGAGATATTTCAAGATCAATCAGTGATGCAAACAGTGCTTGCATGCAGGATTAGATAACATTATCATGCTTTCCCAGCACCAAAGTTCTTATTAGGTGAATCACTTCACCTAGAAAGCTTTAAAATTAGAATATATATTGCACATTGTGTTGGGTTTGGGAGGGGAGGGGCAGGGTGGCATTTTTGGCAGTGGGGGAAGGGGCACCTTGTGAGAGTGAAAAGCTCCCCTGGCTCCAAGGCAGAGACCCCCCAGCCCAGGCTGGGCCACTGAGCACTATAGAAACACCTCTGTGAATCCATATTTGTGAGGGGAAGGACTGTCCTGAGAAGAAGGTGTGGTACCTGGAGGAGAGGGCATTGACCTGAACAAAAGACAACCATCAGCCTAAATAGAGAGCTTCATTGTCAGGAGGAAGGAGGAGTAGGACAGAACCTCAGACACCCAGCTCAACCCCATGGAGTAGGAGAAGGCAAAGGAGATCCCTGCAGCCCATGGAGGTTCAATGGCAGAGCAGATACCCATGGGTAGGCCATGGAGGACTCCACGCTGGAACCGAAGAGCTGAGCCTTACATAATTGAGACCCCAAGAGTCACTTGCTGCCAGAGCCGGGGTGAGGAGGTGTGCTGGACCTGAGGTCCGTCAGCAGCCTGTGGATGTCCCCATGCCGGAGCCGGGAGCTGAGCCCAAAGAGGTCCGTGATTCCATGGGAAGCTCACTTTGGAACATCTTGTTCCTGGACTTCCATGCCAGGAAAAACGGCAATGGTGAACTGAATGAACCTCCATTCCCTGTCCCCTGTGTCGCTGGTGGGGCAGGGGGAAGGTAGAGAAATCAGGAGCAAAGTGATTTGAGCCCAGGAAGAAGGGAGGGGTGGGGGAAGTCGTTGTAAGATGTGGTTGTTACATCTCCTCAGATGAATGGCAACAAATTAAATTGATTTTTCTTCCCCAAGTTGAGTCTGTTTTGCCCATGACCATAACTGGTGAGGGAGCTGTCCCTGTCCTTCATTCCTAATCCCGTGCCCCCTTTGTTGTGATTCCCTTCCCATCTCACCAGGTTGGGGGAGCGAATGCAGGACCGCATGGTCCCACTGTGGGTCAAACCACCACACACATCATTTAGGCAAATGCAAAAATAAATGTAGAAAATGTGTTTTGTCAAAAAGAAGCAAAATAAAAGACAGAATACTAACAGTTTACTGAATTGATGTCAATTTGAATTGCATACCTGAACATAATGCCGGAGAACATAAACAATTTCCTCCTTTTGAGCCTTCTCAGATAAAATCTTGTGGAATTTGACAAAGTCTTTCGTACCCATTTCTGCATAAAGGATAACCACTGGGGCATCCTCTTTGAGAGTTGGGAATTTATGATCTCCCTTAAAAAGATATGGCCTGGGTCTGTTTAAAAAAAAACAAAACAAAACAACCGACAACCTGTGATATTACATATTCAGAAAATAAATTAAAAGAGTGGCAGTTTTTCTACTTCATAATTGAAAAAAACTGGTAAGGCTTATATGCTACAAGTATACAAGCCACATTAAAATAATCACAAAATCATGATTGCTCACAAACAAACTTAGAACACCAAATTTGCAAATTAAAGTATAAGAAACTGAAAAATCAGCATCAGCTATAAATAATTTTAATGTATTTTATCAAATCACAAGACAGAGCAAATGAAAAGCACAGCACTGAGATTTTGTGCAACAATCAGTTAACAGCTTGAAGCTCTTAATTTAAATGATGCATTACATCTATTAGAGAGGTACAGAGCAATCAGTAACAGAGTAGCAAAGGGATATTCAGTAAAGTTTGAGAACGTTGCTAACACATGGAAACTCACTGGCATTATATTTTTTTACCTCCAACAAGCTCTGTTAATTTAGCTAATTTTGCAAATTTTGACTGCCTACCTATCATCCTCATTGAAAGCCATGACTAGAAAAGTTACACCTTCTATACCTGCAATGATTCCTTAGATGACTGCAAATTTTTTGAATAAATCCTGGGAAAGACGTAAAAGTAACACAGCATATGACTGAGGAATACACTCAAGGTGCTAATTATCGATGAGTACACTTTTTCAAAGTTGCCTTTGCACAGTCACACTTAAAAGACCAGTAAACTCTCCAAGACAAATTCAGAAACTCTAATCCAACACGCTCTACAGAAGTGTGTGTACTAGATGCTCATTGAAAAGTCATACTGGAAAGGTGTAGGCAGAACTTCACATGCCACAGTTTCTGTGATGCAAAGCTTAGAAATATCTTCAGCGTAAAATCACAGAATAATTTACACTGCAAAGGACCTTTGGAGGTCATCTGGTCCAAACCCTCACTCAAAGCAGGGTCAACTTTTATCAGGTTACTCTGGGCCTTAACAGCAACATCCTAGGTAAGCTTGGTAGGTACGCAATCAAAGACCACATTTGTAAGGCAGACACAAAAGGGGGGCCTGGTTTGAGAAATAACTTGGGTGCACGCAGCCATGAGTCACAGAAATATCAGGCAAGCTTTCCCACTGCCCTCAGAGGACAAGGCAGACAAAGTAGGTGTCATCAGGGAGTCTGAAACAACTCTTGAATGAGAAAGCTCTCGTCAAGAACAGCTCCAGATTTGCCCCAATGAAAGCATACCTATGGGATGTGACTTGTGCAAACTTCCTTCTCATATCCAGTGAGACAAGAACTGCCACAGTCATTTATACAAGGTTCAAAACCTAAATCAAGGGAGCTTTTCTTAACTAGTCACCTAGGTACAGCAGAATGATTCCTGTTCTCAAAAGGTGGGTACCAGGTGCTCTCATGACTTTCTTGAACACTGACAGTCTCAAAGGAAGCATTTTATACTACAGTGAACATGCTTCACTAAAAAATTAAGTGCTGCAGGGAAATAACATGGCATAGGGCTACCATAATGACCTTGGATTGGAGAATTAAAGCGTTCAGCCCTTGTAAATCCAAGATAAGCCTCCTTTCTCTGTTTCTCTTTGACACTGAATACTAGTGAGAAGGAATTCATTCTCTTGCTTTTAGAGCTGAAAGCTAATTAATTTCCTGCCATAAGAGATTCTCATGAGAAGGCTGCCTGAAATGGAAGGAAAAGCAGTTGGGTAAAGATTAAAAAAATACAGATGTGGAGTTCAGCACTCACTAACTAGTTACTAGGTTAATATAGGCAATTATATGCTGCCTAGATAGTTGCCAAGATGGGATGCAGAAGGAAGGTGATGGACAGAAGACAGTAGACATGCATACTGACAAACTTTCTAAAGCACTGATTGTTTTGAGCCAAACGTGACTGCCATTAATGCTTCTGCTCTTGGCAGCAACAGCACCAGATATCTCAGTGTTGTGTTTTGGACAGTTTGCCAGATAAGTAATCCCAACAATTTAACCACTGAAGATCGCCCTTTGACACATCCACAGCCCTTGAAAAGACCACACAAAATACTTCCAATTAGAGCCTGTTGTAACCTGGCTGAAAGTGCAACAGGCCAAATCATAGTAGATGCTGCATAAAAGACTGGATGAAGCAAAACCTTGATCTTGACATGCACTATTTGGGCTCTCTTGAGTCCAAAGTGCCTGAAACTTCCTGGATCTCAGGTTGAGCTGATGGATTTTCACAAAATAATGCTGCAGCCACTTCTTTCTCTTCCAGTGAGATTTGAAACTATCGTATCAAAAACCAGCACATTTCTAATGTCCTCATCCAAAATGTGGAACTTCAGGACACGACTGAAAGCCTAGCTTAAGTTGGCCTAGCTTAAGTGAAAGAGTCATGACAGACAGAGGACAGAAAAAGAAAATGAAACACAAAGGAAAATAGTTTGGAATAAAAAAGGAATCAATAAAACAAAAAGATCTCTTTTCATAAAACTCACAGAGAAAAAGAATGACTGGTTTAGAGGAACCAACAGTGAGATGGCACGCTGTCCCATATATCATTTGCTCACTGTATAGAAGAGAAAGGAGCACAGCCCTACCTATATATCACCTAGGCTAAACAGCTCCAGCACAAGTCAAAAGCATCTGCTACCCAGAGTACAACTGGAAATAACAGTGGAAACAATTACCTGAAGGTGAATGTATCTTTCTCAAACTCTAGTTCCAGGAACTCTAAATATTTGAGTGACACAACTACTTTTGGGATGGAGAGGAGAGGAAACGTATAAAGATTTTGTCCCTGCGGCTCTGAAGGTCGTAATGTGACTGGTACACACAAAACTATCCACAACACAGTAACTTCAGTTTTGTTGCGAATTCTTAAAGTTAATGATTTCTAGAAGTCTTTCAATTCCAAATACCTCAGGATTCTATTGTTTAGCATCGTGATTTTCCAAAATCTTGTAAGTTTGGGGATAGTATCGCTAGAAAGGAGAATTTGCTGAATCCAGTTAACTGCTTTAGAATAAGAGTATATTCAGACACTGTGATAAAATGTTAAGGTCTCATGATGCCTTAATATGACCAGAACAATTCAACATCATTCCAAAAGCCAAAATACAGTACAAATAATTGATGTAAGAAAGTAAGAGACATTTGTCAGGCTGAACGTAATAGTTAAAAATGGGACATTGCAAACTAGACAGTGAAGTTTTGCAAAAACCTTGGCTATTGAATAAGTAAAAGAATGATTTATTAGTTTGTAGTTGTATCAGTGGACTTAGAAAATACCATAAATCACACATGTCGAACACAAAATTGTTTTCAGAAGCAACTATCCCCAAAGAGACAAATTTATAGGTTATCAGGGTTTTTTTTCCAATTCATATTTGATAGAAGGTAAAATACAAGAAACATACACTACTAAATCATCTTTCAGCTCTACATACCTCCATGAAGTGGCTGAGGGCATGGGCACTAATGTATATTATAGTGACCTTGACCATTGCAAGAAAAAAAAAAAAACAAACAAAACCCCACAACCAAACAAAAATATGTTACATACAGGTCTTGAAACAATACAAATGAATTATTTTCTAATAGAAATTAAACATTTTGCTTTCATTATTTTGTTATTGTTTGTTATTTTGATAGGTTCTACATACTTTATTTCACAGCCTAACCTCATTCTGGACTGATGCTAGTTTCCACAGGACAAAACCAGGCTTCATAGGTGCAAAGTCAGGCACAAGGTAAGGAAAACTTAAGATGAAGTAAGACTCCTCTTCCACTCCTGTGCCAAGCTCCTACTATTTAAAAAACCTCAACTGCAGTAGCACTGACTACTTAGAAAGGTCTGTCAGCAAACATACTGTCTTAGACACACTAAATGCTAAGTTTGTAGAGAAAGTACACTGTAACTTAAACTTGACTATCCCACACCAAAAAAAAAAGGGAAGAGCTACAAAATTATCCATGTGGTTAGAGGAGCAAAGATCTATGATATTATTTTAAAACCCTACTTTAATTCATACATAATTGATGAATTCTCATAAAGTGTTTAAAATATTTCACAACAAAAAGTAACTCCTAAAAGAATGTATACTTTAAATGAGTATGTCTTTAAATATCCAGTAAACAAAGATTTATGGGCTTAGCATTATCAAGTAGAACATAAAATTTCAAACTACTACAAGTATATATGCAATAATACATTTTCCTCTTTAGTAATCTATTTTTCCTCTTACAACAGATCATTACATTTACCTCTTAGTAGCCTTCTTCAGCAGCTTTTTTATTTCATTAGTCTTACAAGTGTGCTTCTCATGGATAACCACAAATACACTGCAGCCTTCTGGTGGAGGTTCATCAGCTGCAATCTAATATTTCAACAATTATACTCAACCAGAATGCTCTGATTGCACTTCAACTTAAACTCACATCCCTTTGATTAAAATAACTCAACAGCTGCCATTGAGTTGTGTTTCTAATTAAACCCATTCAAAATTGGGTATATGTGAGAAAAGTAATGGAAAATACTAGAAGATTAAGACCTTATAAAGCCTTTGTGAGATGTAGTCTACGAAATGCAGTCATACTCCAGAAAATGCAAGTCCATTTATATCCTGTGAAGACAGGGCTGAGAAATCTCCTCCACAAGCTGAAATCACAGCCTGTACTCTGAGGTATTTTTAATTTTAGTCACTGTCAGCAATCATGTAAACATACAAAGATTTGACTGCTAACCACTAAATCCCAAACAATTAATGTCAATTTTTGGTTCTCTCTCCTTCCCACCCCCCCGCTTTTTTTTATTTGTACTTTATTCAGCTATTCCCATGTAAAGCAGGAATCCTATGACTACATGTTAATGACTCTGAATTCACAAGTTGAAAGACAAAAATGAAAAGATATGAGTCTGAGATGATGATATTCCTCTAGAGAACACTTGCAAAAACTAAATTTATTACAGCTTATTACCTTTCAGAAACAGATTTCTCACTTTATCTTGAAGGTGGCATTGCTAAAAGGAGGAGGAGCAGTTTTAGGCTAGAGGTGCAGTGAATTTATGTCCTCCCACATTTTCATTAACAAAGCAAGTATTTGACTATTTTATCTTTCAACTTTTCAAATACTAAAATAACGAGAGAGATGAGAAGTCCACTAAATAACAAATATAATAAATGACTTGAAGCTACAGATCTACTTTGGAAATGTCTGATTTCCCATAGGATTATTTAAAGAAATGCAAGAAACCCCCGCAACTTGAATTTTAAAAATTAACAACTCCAAAAATTCTACCCTGAAAATAATGCTATCCATACAATTAAACACAAATATTTGTGTTCAATATGAGGCTTTGAGCAACCTGATCTAGTGGAAGGTGTCCCTGCTGATGGCAGGGGGGTTGGAACTAGATGATCTTTAAGGTCCCTTCCAATCCAAACCATTCTATGATTCTATGATTTGTTCCTGTCAATACAGTCAGTTTATAAAGCACCATTTATAATAATTTAGAAATGGATCATGTTTGATTCCAAGTAATGTCAGCATATATTCTACTGAACTGTAATAGTGAACATTCTTTAGTCTGCAGCTGAAATCCTACATAAAATCATGACCAAACATATCAGACAACACAGTCACCTGCTGAAACATCTGAACAGTTGGAGAATAGGCCCGTATGGAAAGTGCAAACTTCAATAGATTGATCTGCAAATTGGATAAAAATTGTCCTGCTTTCTTCAAGATTAAATTGTAATAGGAATACTCGGAATCTGTGGAAAGAAGAAAAAAAAGACAAACTCTGAGCACTTAGCCATAAATGATGTGATATATCGACCTGTGCTACAAAACAGGCAATATGATGTCAGCACTGCTTGGCAGTTCAAGAGTCTTGAATGCTGTCCACTGATAATTGCTTCCTTTCCTACCAATTCTAAAGGCCTAATGCAACACAAACACAAGAGAAGTGAGCACAACAGCACTAGTTAACATCTAAATCACTTTCAGCAATATAAAAATCCACTCAAGACAATAATGTCTCTCTGCAGACCCATATGGAAAGTCCTGAATGAAGCTTATGCATTCATTTCTATTTGTCAAGCTTATTCTAGCCTTATAACACAAATTTTGAAGGTTACTTACTTTCAACCAGTATTATTTTACAAATCATTTTCTCACATTTAGTCTGGGAACACTCCAACCATGCAACTTACATAAATAAAAATCCTCTAAAGGCGACATCCTTTGGGCTACTCTCACATATCCTGTTTCTTCCTTATAGATAAATGATAAACAAGAGTATAAGAATGGATGCAACATGTTAAGTGGCTTCCCCCTTCCCTGTACATCTTACCTTCCTGTTAACTTGCCCCCTCCTCTGTTTTTACCAGGGAGACCCAGCAGATGAGGCCTCTATAGAGAGACAGGAGCAGCCTCACGTTCACAAGCCCTGGTCCTCATGGGGGACTTCAACCACCCCAATATCTGTTGGAGGGACAACACAGCAGGGCACAAACAACCCAGGCAGTTCCTGGAATGAGTGGAGGACAACTTCCTTCTCCAGGTGTTTGAGGAACCAACAAGGAGGGGTGCCATGCTGGACCTTGTTCTCACCAACAAGGAGGGGTTGGTGGGGAATGTGAAGCTCTTGGGCACTCTTGGCTGCAGTGACCATGAAATGGTGGAATTTGAGATTTGAGGCAGGGGGGTTGGAACTAGATGATCTTTAAGGTCCCTTCCAACCCAAACCATTCTATGACTCAATTAGATCCTCAGGGCAGTGAAGAAGGTGCACTGTAAGCTCACCACCCTGGATTTCAAGAGAGCAGACTTTGGCCTCTTCAGGGATCTGCTTGGTCATGTACCATGGGATGAATTCCTGGAAGGAAGAGGGGTGCAGGACAGTTGGATCATACACAAAGATCTCTTCCTCCAAGCCCAGGAGCGATGCATCCCAACAAAGAGGAAGGCAGGCAAAAACAGCAGCTGGCCTGCTTGGATGGACAGGAAGATCCTGAACAAACTTGGGATCAAGAAAAGCCTGTAGAGGGTGGAAGGAAGGATGGACAGGTAACCTGGGAGGAATACAGAGAAATTGCCCGAGAAGCCAGGGAACAGGTTAGGAAAGCCAAGGGCCTGACAGAATTAAACTTGGGCAGGGATGTCAAGGGCAACAAAAAAAGCTTCTACAGGTATGTTGGGGAAAAAAGGAAAACTAGGGAAAACGTGGGCCCTCTCCGGAAGGCAACGGGAGATCTGGTCACCCAGGACATTGAGAAGGCTGAGG